>NC_050531.1:12117951-12148357 GCF_002922805.2 Oryzias melastigma
TGATTCAATTCCTTGTTGACATTAGTGGATTTTTTAATGATCTGATTAGATCCAAATCAGTGACCTAAAATCGATCTTTTTGATCTTTAGTCAAAAATTCAACCAGAAATAAATAGATTTCCAGATTCCTTGTATGTCTTACAAGATACCGGTAATAAAGTGTAAATTAAATTGGTGTTCAAAGAAGAATTAATGGTAAATCTATTCACATTTTAGTTAAAGTTCAGCCCAGTGTTGTTTTTCCACATCAAAATAAAACAAACAGAACAATTTACCACACTATACTGTCACTGTTTTTACGTTATAGTAAAATAAACCTACTGTACCTCTATCTAAATGTTATTTTTCAATATCGAATATCAATTTGTCTCATTTTGAAACATTTTTTATTGGCATAGGTCAATTCAATTAACAATTTGCCTCGGGCAGATTAATCTGGTTGGAAAGTAAGAATAATATTTGATTACTTGTACAACTCTTCTAAGAAATATACAAGCAGGAAGTTAATGGGAACATGTGTCACGTCTGGCTTATGAGAAGAGTGTGTTTACCAGTACAGAAGACTCTTTATTAAGGCAGTTTAGGTCAGTGGTCCTCCTGGAAAACTTTGTATTTGCACAGCAGAGGATGAAGTCATGCTTTCAGTTTTTTGTTTTTTTTAATTCAGTCTAATTCTGTAGAAATTCTTTTCAGCCTTATCGGCGTACAAACCCTTAATTTTCATTTTTGTCCATGCCTGTTTGGTTTTCTGCCTGAGAGAACCTCACGTGTGCTCTCTGTTCTCAGTGCTGCATTGATGATTTCGTGGAGATAGTGCAGTGCCTGATAGATGCTGGTGCCTGTGTGAATGCCTGTGACAGTGAGCTGTGGACGCCGCTGCACGCTGCTGCCACCTGTGGACACACTGGGCTAGTGCAGCTCCTCATTCAAGCGTAAGTGTTCCATTCAGAAACAGTAACACAATAAATGTTATGGTTTCTTTTGTGGTATGTTTTCATTTTTGTTCGGAGTTTGAAGTGAGAGCAGTGAGGTCTACATAACCATTGCAAATACAGCAGAATTTGAGTGAATTTGGATTTGTGCATCATGGCTTGTCACGCTAATCCTCTTAATTTGCATGTGGGTTTGTGGATGAATGGACTCTTTTTTAAAAAATGTTTTCTGTCTGTGTGCGCATGTTTTTGTGGACCTTTTTAGAGGTGCCGATCTGCTGGCAGTCAATGCTGATGGCAACATGCCGTATGACCTCTGTGAGGACGTGGCCACCCTGGAGCTGCTGGAGGTAGCTATGTCTGAGCAGGGTCAGTACATGGATATTCTTTTAGCTTCACAAATAACACTCCTAAGTTTGTGAAAAATTACTTGGCACAAAGAGTAAAGTTAGTTTTGCGTGTGTCTGCAGGGATAACTCAGAGCCGCATAGATGAATGCAGAGGAGCTAAAGAGGCCACCATGCTGGCTGACATCCAGACTCTGGTACAGAGCGGAGCAGACCTCAATGCACATGATGATAATGGAACAACGCTGGTGAGGCTTGAAGATTTGAATAAAAACGTAAAATGTCGTGTAATTCAAATTCAACTGTAGTTATAAAGCACTTTTCCTGTTACTGAACACCCCAAAGTGTTTTGGACAAAATAAAAAATAATAATAACGGTAAAAATAATCATTGTAATTAAAGCCTACAGAGGGAAAAACAGTGCACAAAATGTTGTTTTTCTTAGAAATCTCCACAGTGGATGAAGGCCTCGCATGCTCAGGCACGCCGCTCCACGGTGCTGGAATGTGGCCTCGCTAAACTAAAAACAATTCTCATTAAAATGAAGGTCCAATTCCATTAAGACATTTATAAACTAATAAGATAATCTGAGGGTGCATTCAGACTTAAAGTGAACCAAATGTGTTCATTTCCCCGGATATCCGGAACAAATTTTCAGTCTGAATACACCCAAACGGACCCTGTTCTGGGACCAGGAATCCCTCTCGGACCCATCTTGCAAGGTGGTCACGGTTTGTTTCCAATCACACCGACCTACGTTATGCTCCGAGTTTCCTCCATCAGAATAAGCTTTATCCTCGGACCAGAACAACTGGACCATAAGAGCTTCTTGCACGATGTGACAGAAAGCTGCAGACAAACCAAGCAGCAATCAGAATCAGAATCAGCTTTATTGGCCAAGTATAGAATATATACAATATAATCAATGAGACGCATCAACACATTAACATGTGGCTGGATGAATGCAGGCTCATTAAAACAGCTTTTAACGTTTAAAGTGTTCCTTCTTTCTGGTCCTGGTAAAAAGTTTTTGAACAAGCTGCAACTAATTTAGGAAAACTGTCCAGCATTTAAAATAAATATGTATGATTAATATCCCTATTTTTTATTTTTTTTATTTTTTTTAGAATAAGAAAAGTTGTCCGTTTGAATTTTATCTACCTGTATTTTTAAAGTTGTTCCCCTCTTAGCTCCACATTGCGGCTGCCAACGGATACATATCTGTAGCTGAGCTGCTAGTAACCAACAGAGCTGAGCTGGAGGTAAAAGACTCTGATGGATGGACGCCGCTGCACGCTGCCTCCTGCTGGGGACAGGTGTGTACTGCATCCACATTAGAAACCCAATATTTTTATTTTTACTGCCTCCATAGTGTTTCATTTGTTTGTCTATAGATCCAAATGGTGGAACTGCTTGTGGCCCATGGAGCCAGTCTAAACGCAAAGTCTGTTCTGGAGGAGACACCTTTAGGTGAGATGAATTCAGACTCTTTTCATAATGCAAAGATTTTATTTGTTCAAACTAATGAAGGGGACATTTGAAATGCTGATCTGTTCACAGATGTTTGTATGGACGAGGACGTCAGAGCCAAACTGATGGATCTAAAGCACAAACATGACGCCATCATGAAGAGTCAGGACAGGCAGAAAGGGACTCTGCAAAAACGAGCGTCTAGTACTGGCAGTAGAGGGTGAGATATGTTTGAAAAAAACAAGCAAACAAATAGATTGTAGTAAATAATTTTTGATCAAAATCTAATCATATTTGTTTAGAAAATGCTGAATTGATTATTACATTGATGTGTTTTCCTTTAAAGTAAAAGAGTAAATGTGGGAAAACTGATTTTCTTAACCCTAAAAAATAATTTGGGGTGTAAATTTGAAAAATAAATAATAAATTAGTGTTTTTTTTAGTAGCAATTTTGAATCATTGATCAGATTTCGACTTAAATAAAAACATGTTAGTTATTAAGGGTTAAACCAGAGAGCCACTAAACACATAGAAGTTCAAACTTCTTCTGACTGTTCCTCGTGTGTCTCCTCAGTAAGGTGGTGCGTAGGGTCAGCGTGAATGAGCGCTCCAGCCTGTACCGACGGGAACACCAAAAGGAAGCCATCGTGTGGCAGGAGCGCGACCGGCAGCCGGAACCACACGACGACGATGAAGACAGACAAACGGACAACGAGCTGCACCAACACGCCGCGATGGTGATTTCACACTTCATTCAGTCGTATCCGGAGTGTCCTGGACGCTCTTTTGATCGTGTCTCTCGTTTCCAGATTGCTGGAGGAGCAGCAACATCTCGCCTGGAGGAACTGGAGTCTGCTGACAGGAAAATCGCTTCCTCTATAGGCAACGGGGAGACGTCCGTTTCTCTGGCCTCCTCCGTCCCTGGAGAGCTTTGGACTGGAAGTGGTCTCATGGATCGCAGCGCCTCCTATCAGCTCAGCTCTGCGCCCACATCTACGTCTGCAGAGGGCGACGCTGTTGACAGCATGAGCCGAGAGAAATCCCACCAGACCCTGGCTGACCTGAAACGGCAAAGAGCAGCTGCTAAACTCAACAAATACCCAGCTCCTCCTCCTCCGGTGGAAGAAGAGCCTTCTGTTGCAGCAGAGATGCCAGTCACTCCAGCTCAGTCAGAAATCCAGATTTCCCCCTCCGCTAATGACACGGTCTCCGCCAGCCAGGTGTACTTCACCCCATCCAGCGGGGATCCTCCACTGCTGAAGCTTCGAGCCCCCGAGGAGGACCAGACCAGCAGCAAAGAGCCTTGCTGTGGCCTCATGTAAACATCCTCACACTCTGTGAGCCTGCAAGTGACAGAAACCAGACCAGCTCTGCATCAAAGTGATGAACAACCTTTCAAGGAGCCACTTTAATAGATTAGAAAAACAATCACTGATCATGGAAGCAACCAACTTCACTGGAGTTACTTATTTATTTATCGCATGCAGGACTTAATCAGCACATTTCACAACGTTTTCAGCAGACAAATGTCTTATAACTATAAAGATGATTTATTTTGATAGGAATGTTTCTTTTTTTTGAATGATTAGTTTGAAAATGACATGCTTAAATTGTGTCATCAATATTTTTTAAGCTTGGAAAATGATTTGAGGTTTTCTTTTATAAACCAGTATAACTGAATGTACACAAAAGAATGACTGCTGCTCTGTTCAATATTTTTCCATCAACTTTTTTTTGTTTCCTAGTAAATAAAGTAGAATACATTTCAATCTTTTTATGGTAGAATTTGTACATCCTCAATATGAAATGATGAATGTTTAAATAAGTGAATAACTCCATCATTCTTTCTACCTTTACAGATAAATATCAATATTTATTCTGCCCGCTGCACATCTTCAGATCTTTGAGGAATTGTTGACATCAGACATATTTCTAAGGGTCGGTGCCTTCATTAAAGTGGATTGTTATTGGTTTGCAACGCTTGCACGGACTCCCACATGTAAATGTGTCAGTGGTGGGATTGAATGACCTTAATGTAAAATGCACTCCCTTTAATGTATTTTATTTCAGTTTTGTTAATGATTTTTAATGATTTCTGTTTAAAAAACATAAAAGACTGTTTCCACACATGAGTTTCGTTTATCTTTTTACAACACAAGTGCTTAGAATTCCTATTTTGGAGTTTTTTTAAAGAGAAGAAATCAAATGTGTTGTTTGATTTTGTTTACATCGGCTGCCGGTGATGATCGGTGGTCTTGATCTTGGACAGAATTTCCCTTGTGGTTAAGCAGTTGCACATGTCTTAGTTCTGAATTCCTCCACCCCTCCTGGAACATTTTCCTTCCTGTTACATCAGGCTCTCTTTTCATCAGCACGTTTTGAATGTCACAGGCCGTTCTGATCAGTCTGCCAGAGCAGCAGGTGTCATAAAGAACCCACCAGTAAGGCAAACCATGGAGTAGAAGTTTTTTTTTTTTTTCTATCAAGAAATATGAAACCGAGCTGCAGGTACTGGCACCAAAACACAGTTTTACGTAAACTCTCAGCAACAGATCACATTTTTTTAGAGCTGTATGTGTGCAGACGTGTTTTATCTGAAGCATCTGAGTCATAAAGATCTCTCCACCCACGCCGTGTACATAAAAATGCAGCTTATAATTGTCTTCTGTGACGCTGATTTGTCATTTGATGCCTCCAAAACTAGTGCTGCGTGACACAAAAGTCACCGGGACATCACATGCTTGGATGTGAACAGTTTTAGTTTGTGGATATCAAGTGTCTCTCCAAGATTTTTTAAAGTGTTCCTCTGTCTCGTGGTTCATCCTTGCCTCATGCACACTTTCTTTGAAAGACTAAAAACTAGTTCCTCTTCTTTCTCACCTGGCTGGTCTACTGCGACGATTTAGGCCTACTATTTTATTTTATAGGAGGTGACTAATCAACTTATGGATTTTTTGAGGAACTTAAATCAAATAAAATCTAATCAAACATTATTTTCATGAGGAACTTGTGATCCAAAAGGCACAGAATAAAATACATTTTAGGTGTTAAATTGAAAAAGTTTTCAAACAAAATGTATCTCATAACAACCAACACATCAAAACATTAATGATTTTTTTTTTATTAAGATCCACAATTTTTTTAAAGTTATAGATATCAATTATGATATGTTGGATTAGTCGTTACTCGTAACAATGTTAGTTTAAGATGCAAAAAAATTGATGAGTCTTCTGGGAAAAAAAAGCACCTTATTTACCCACAGTTTCAAATTAAATCAAAATATCAATAAATTTTCTATTTTAATACAGCAAGAAGTCACAATAAACAATGAAAAATAATAAACTAGATATTCTCATTACAAAGCTTTGAAAATCAACAAAGCTTTTCCCACCAAAAGTGTTTTTGAGCTTTCACGGAAGCTGATATTTTGAAAAGGGCTCCACCACAGATGCCACAGAGCACAGCAAGTCGGAGCCTTACCTGTATCGTCATACCTGTACAGCTGCAGTTCAAGGCCCCCAACCACCGAGATCAGGGTAATCCCAAAGCAACAATGCTGAGGATTTATAAGTAAAGCTCTGGAATTATAAAATGTATCAAGTAAAGCAAGGATCACAATAAGATTAGGAGAAAACAGAACAGGTATAATCATTCAAAGACATAAACGCTAAAAAAAATATGATTCTGGTTAGAACAAAATTGAATAGAAGGACTATATAAAACAAAACAGTTAAAAATAGTGGAAAAAACATTACCTAACAAATTAATTTCAGTATCAGTTAAGACCAGGTTAAAAGAAATGAACTGCTTAAATACTTAAAGTCTTTAAACTTTGAGATACAATCAAAGGCGGTTCCACAGCTGAGATCATAATAAAGGAATGAGGGCTCGCCATAAGTTGTTGTTCTACTTCTAGGAACTGGAAAAATTAGATCACACACAGAAAAAGGTCAACGAACAATAACAACAACTGAAACAAAAATAAAATTGTCTTTCTCATTTGTACAGGCAGTTAATGCAGCTGCTTTAAAATGTATGAAATTAAAATTCTGCTACACTTTAAGTCTGCAGGACATACCTGCTTTCAAGTCATTTAATCTTAGACATTTGATGAGACTAAATTTATTTAATTTAGGAAAACATGAGTTTATGAAGTTTGCTATTAATAGTGCTTTTCAGAAAAGTTCTTAGAAATGTTGTAAAAAAATGTAAATATAAAAAATGGTTTTTTTTTAGCAGAATTTGTGTTTTAATTGCCCAAAACATATAAAATTGTTTATAGAATTAAATTAAATTTAACAACATATTTTTAGAAGTTGAAAAAAATTAAGTCAGCACAGACAAAACTGACAATTTGACATGAAAAATCTGCACATTATTTGACTTATATCAAGATTTAAAGCAGAAAAGTGGTTTTCTGTCCCCATTAGGTCTGTGGGGAAATGTGTTATTACTTGAATAAAAAGTTTCCAGCCAAGTAACAAACTGTTTTTTCATGTGTGTGCATCTAAACAAAAGCACAGCATAACTTTACTTTAAAAATGTGTTGCAAAACCCACAACCAGTTTTTTCCCCATGAGGACAAAAACTTGAAATCTGAGAGTGAAACCAGTGTTGTTTTCCTCTGAGTAGTTTGATGTTGCATTTCAGTTCATCGGATATTCGTAATATTTCAAAGTCAAACAGCTTCTTTCCATGTAAAAACGGATGAAAAACTCGAATTTTGAAGGCAATATGTGGCTATATCTATTATTAAATGTAAGTTTGACGATTTATTGCTGATATGTTTTTTTTCTTGTTCTTCTGCATCTAGAGCAAATTCGAATGTGTGTAAATAACTTCACTATCATTTAACTATAAACGAAATTTTAATCTTAAATTGTGGATTTAAATTGTACTGCTATTCAAAAGTTGATGTGAATTTTTTTCTTCATACTTTTTTATTTTAACTAAATAATGATTCACCTAATGATTTTTAGAATTTCTGTAAATTCCGACGGTCCGTGAAGGTATCATTGGCGTTCGGGGGCGAGGATCCAACCAGCCGCCTGCGGAGGCCAGCGGAGGCGGGGCGCGCGCCCGGGCTGCCTGCGAGCTCCCGCAGTCAGACTTCAGTGTCACAGTAGGAGTGAGGGGTGGTGGTTCCAAACCGCGCTGACTACAACTGTGAGCTCTCCAGGCTGCAGCTCCCGGTAACAACTGATAGGCTTTATCAGCCCTGGAGCAGCTGCAGACTCCTCTTTACTTTTAACTCCTTTTTTTCCTCTTCTGGGGGTTGCTTTTCAGAAAGGTGACTAAAACCTCCCATAATGTCCAGTCTGGCGGTGAACGGGGTGTCGTGTCGGGGGAAGGTGCTCACCCTCGACAGCATGAACCCCAATGTGCGGCGGGTGGAGTACGCAGTCCGTGGCCCCATTGTCCAACGGGCGGTGCAGATAGAGAAGGAGCTCAGAGAGGTACTTTTACTAAGTTTTAAATATAAAGGCATAAAAAAAGTGAGTGAAATGATGTTTTTTCATGTGCACGTGTCACAGAGTACAGTCTGTCCAGCTGTTGAGTTGTGCAGCAGCTGGAATTTGACACCTCCTGCACAAGAGACATGGATTTTTGGCTCCCACTGCCTTCTGTGGAATCATTTCCCACCCTTTTCCTTATAACATCCCTGTGATCTTGATGAACTGGAAAAGTGGCTCAGAGTTTACATTCTGCAGAAGAAGACTATAAGGGTTTTATAAATGCATTTCTGTGTCCTGTGGCCTGAGGCGGCTGCAGAACTCCGAGGATGAGTATGTTGTGAAAGGTATTGCATAAGATGAGAGGCTGCATTCACTCCTTTCTTTTGTTTGTCTGCTGAAGGGACAGTTCATTGGACAGAGCTGTGGGTGAGGCCCACCAAGAAGGGTCTTCCCACAAGCAACTCAGATCAAAGTACTCTCTTTCTTCACTTTCTTCCCCTCCACTTTAAAATTGCTTAATGTTTAACTACTGGAACAATATCGTGCAATTCTGGAAATTGTCAGGTGGAAGTTTTTAGGAGAAATCCTGCAGTTGAGGAGACATCTGTGAGTGTTTCCTGTCAGATCTGTGACTGGAGCACTATTAGTGGAGAATCAGCAGGTTTTATGATGACCCTGCACTCACATCTGAAACCTCTCTGGTTTAGGGTTGAACTTGAGGGTTTTGCATCCGTCTTGGAGATAGTTGGTCGGGTCACGTGCAGAAAGGAGCTCTCTGATTACTTCCCTGTTTGCATCAGTTCCAAGGTTGAAAGACGGCTGTGTCACGAGACTCCATGAGATCTGGGTGGTGGTCAGAACAGACTCTATTCATTCTGGTGATCCGTTGGGAGGCTCAGTCCTGTGTACTGGTCTGGCCTGTTTAATCAGCGCCTGGTGTTGACTGAGCGGGCCGGCGGTGCAGAGCCGGGCTCTGAGAACAACCGGGCTCTTTGTGGTCCGACTTAATGTGATTTGCGTTGCATATTTAGATTTCAAACAAGTATGCTGGACACAATTCAAGGACCAAATAATAGGAATAATTCCTCAACGAAAAGGAAGATTATCCCACTGAATTTCCCCAAAGGCATTTGAAAACAGTTGAAATAGGTCCAGAAAAAAGATTTTAAGTTGTTTAAAACAAAACAATAAAAGCAAAACTTAAAAACAACGGACTATTGCATTTGAACAAATCATACATAAATTAGTTAATCCATGAAATGCATTTAAAATATTTTACTTAGTGCTAATTTTCCCACGCTTTTGCAGTGCTTTGCAGAGCAGAACTGTCATTCTCATTAGTTCTGCTCTTTAAGCAACCAAAAAAATTGAAAAAAAAAAAAAAGAAACAAGCAACGTCTGTCTCTCTGTTTGCAGAATAATTATATAGCTTCTTCTAGTTTAGTTAAAAGTTTGTCTAAAATGAAGAAAAAAATTCCATTTGCAGTTTGTAACAAAACATTAAGCGTAAATTCCTCAAAACATTCTGATTTCATAATAATTACAGTTTTCCAGTGAACGTCTCACACTTTTACATATATTAGACTCATAATTGTAACTGTAAAGATTATTTTAAATAATATTAATATTTAGTTTTTGTGTGTTATTTAAGTTTAATCTGTTGATGCTCCGAATTGCAGCAGAATTGTCTGGTATCACATGACCTCGTCTGACAAACGGCACCAGCTGCAGCCTGTTAGGATCCACACGGACCGAATGGGCGCAAACCAGAACCACTCGGATCGCTAAAACGACAGGCTAAACCATCAAAATCAAGTTGAATGAGTAGACAGAAGCAGATTCAGCCGGTCGGCTCTGACTGAGTGGATTGGACAGGGCAGGGACAACCTCCCCCTCTTCACCAAGGCAGTGTGGGGGCCTTTAGAAAGCAGGGAGGAGCAAATGAAAGAAGATGCATGAGTGAATGGGGGGTGGAGGGGTATACAACGGGTCACTGAAAGATGAATATCAAAAGGTCAGACTTTGACCTACATTCTGGGCCACAGACTTGTTCCGTTTTAATCGATTTACTTTTTTCGGAGACAGTTCAAGATCACGTGAGTCTGTGGAGATCAGGATCAGGTCTCAAAGGTCTCTCCAGGAGGTCTTACCAGCTAGGGCTGCTTATCTGAGAAAAACTTGTGATATTTGTGACCAATGTTGACGATAGGTTACAAGTACAAACATAATTTACATTTATTTGCAACAATTTTATTTAAATAAAGGCATCATACTTCCTCCATGTCTATAGGAGGTGGGCTATTTCCCTAAAAGGGTCCCATCCGATTGGTCAAATGTGTAAATTACTTTATTTTCTGAAATATGTATCGTAAAAGCGGATATTGTGATGTGTTTTATTGTGCGGACCTATTACCTATCAGCGAAATGACAGAAACTTGATCTAATTTACCTTAAAAATTATGTTTTTAAAACTATTTTTCTTTTGCAGGGGGTGAAGAAGCCATTCACGGAAGTCATCAAGGCTAACATAGGAGACGCACACGCTATGGGTCAGCAACCAATCACCTTTTTCCGACAGGTTAGCCTCATAATTCAGTCGTTATGTCAAACGCTTTATTTCATCCACTCCATCAGAGGTATATCGAATTTGCTCCATGGTGGTTGGTCCTTCTCTTTTAGGTTCTGGCTCTTTGTTCCTATCCTGACCTCCTGGAAGACAACAAGTTTCCAGAAGACGCCAAGAAGCGAGCGCGGCGAATCCTGGACGCCTGCGGAGGCCACAGCATAGGTCAGACTGCTCCGCGGTCGATGAAAGAGTATCAGCTGATTGGGAGAGTTTGGGCTAAAGTTCAATGTGTTGTTCTTGAAGGGGCCTACAGTGCCAGCCAGGGGATTGAATGCATCCGTCAGGATGTGGCACGCTACATAGAGAAGAGGGACGGGGGCATCCCCTCCAACCCCGACAACATCTACCTCTCCACGGGGGCCAGTGATGCCATTGTGGTATCTATCTAATACGTTCAAGCAGATTAATCCGTTTTTAGTCTACAGTAGGAAAAACATCTGTTAATCATATACTCATCTGTACTTTGCACATGTGCAAACTTACCCCACCCACAGACCTTTGCCTCCTCAACTATATGCAACTATGCTACTGGATAACCCAAAGATAGTTTGCTAAAACATGTCTCTGCTACAGACACAGTAACATTTTTGAGTGTACTTATGTTACACTCAGCCATTTTCAAAATCATCAAGCATGATATGTGTTCTCACTCTTCAGATTAAAACCTTTTTCTTTCTCTTTTCCCTCCAGACCATGCTGAAGCTGCTGGTGTGCGGCGATGGTCGCGATCGCACAGGAGTAATGATCTCCATCCCTCAGTACCCTCTGTACTCGGCCGCGCTGGCAGATCTGGGCGCCGTGCAGATCAATTACTACCTGGATGAGGACAAGTGCTGGGGCCTGGATGTGTCCGAGCTGAGGCGAGCCTTAAATGCAGCGAAGCAGCACTGCAAACCGCGTGTGCTCTGCATCATCAACCCTGGAAACCCCACAGGTGTGCCTGATGGTTACAGTTTTCTGATTCCCTCTTTATCACAGGAGTTGCGTTCTAAAAATATCCCATGATAGATGAAATCTGGAAAATAGGGTCATAGACGTTTTAAGGCTGTAAAACTCCTCACTACACACTTTATACACTTCTCTCACCCTAAAAAGGACTGATTTTGTACTCCCCACTCTTGTTGTTGGACAGGTCAGGTCCAGAGCAGGGAGTGCATTGAAGACGTGATCCGATTTGCCAAAGAGGAGAACCTCTTCCTCATGGCTGATGAAGTAAATGCCTCGTTCATACTCAGAGTTTACACCAATCAACAAGTCAAACTCACTCAACACACTTTCATGAATCTGTTTTACCTTTGCAGGTCTACCAGGATAACGTTTATGCAAAGGGTTGTAAGTTTCACTCTTTTAAGAAGGTTCTGTTTGAGATGGGTCCAGAGTACTCCGATTCATTAGAGATGGCCTCCTTTCACTCCACCTCCAAGTGCTATATGGGAGAGTGAGTATCCACACCCCGACTTTAACATGGATGGGAATCAAAGCATTTTGTGGGTCAAACAATATATACATATGTAAAATTTAACATGTTCTTGTGGCATTTTTCTGATGACATATAAAGAAAATGAAGCTTTCCTCATTTCTTTCTTTTCTTTGCTGACGTGTACGTTGTTGCGTTTAGTCTAACCTCTTGTTTGTCTTTTCCTTCTCTTCTGTTTACGTTTGTCAGGTGTGGATTCCGTGGAGGATACATGGAGGTGCTCAACATGGATCCAGAAGTGAAGGCTCAGCTCACCAAGCTGGTGTCAGTGCGTCTGTGCCCCCCCGTCTCAGGACAGGCTATGCTGGACCTGGTGGTGAACCCCCCACTGCCCGACGAGCCGTCCTACGCCTCATACCAAAAGGTCTGAGAAACACATCTAGTAAAAGTTGGATTCATGTCTCATGAATTCACCCAGTTTCCACACTGTTTTCTTTTAAGTGGCGCTTTGAGACGTTCAGGGTTGTAAATTGATGCCTTTTAAGCAAAATAAATAGAAAAAAAATGACTAACAATAATATTTAATGGATTTTCAGCCTCGGAAGGTTGAAGGACTTCTTATTCTTATCAGAGAATAAACTCAAATATGATTAGTTTCATATGCCCAGAATATCGAATTGATTCAATTGCACACACTACACCCATAGTTTGTCTTGAGCATCTCCTGACGTCATCCTGCCAAACAAGTTTCCCCTGTCACATCAAAGGAAGTCTGGACCGATCTCAGGAGACCTCATTAGAGAAAAGCAGCAGTTCCTGATGCTGACTCCCCAAGGTTTCTGAAGGAACGTGAAGCCCAGCTGCCAGAGCCCCTCCAGAAGCTGTTCAGTGGAGTACATCTGGTTCCTGTGCCCAACACAGCATGACCTGCTCAGCAGAATGACTACAGTCATGTAGTCACTCGATATCACACATCATGAAGACTGGAACGGTTGATTTCACAGCATCTAAAGTCCCAGTTCATCACAGACCAGGACCCCCTTTAGTTTTTGTACCTGTTACATTGCATATACAGTGTTCCCTCGCTATATTGGGCTTCACCTTTGGCTGATCTTGTTCTACATCACAATGTCTCCTGGTTGCTAAATTCACGTAAATCTGTGATGGCGATCTATGTTTTCATTTTTATTATTAGATTTATTTTTCTATCAAGGTTTGAGACTTTAAACAAGAAAGAAAAAGTGTGAAAATACACATTTTTTTCTGAGAAAAAATATGTTTTGAGGGGTTTTACAGCCTTAAAACATCTGTAATTCTATTTCATTTATTCTAGGTTATTTTTAGGACATAATCCCCATTCTGAAAGGGTCTAGATTGATTTTTTTTTAAGGTACATTGAACATTATAAGCCCTCTCTTCTCCAAGATACACTGCTTTGGATGGTGATGACCCCTTCTTCTTGGGTCGAGAACTCATCAAAACCGTATTGCAACACTGAGGCTCCACAGGGAACTGTTTAGGAGCCCTTTCTGTTCTCACTGTAAACAAGTCATTAAGAACAACTCAACATTCAGAAATGTTCTGATCGCTGCTGTGGGGCCTGTGGAGGCCTTTGGGGACTGGAGTGAGAGGAACCACCTCCTTCTTAGAAACTCCAAGACTTCTGGGAGTCACTGTCGGAAACTTCACTGTCTTCCGTCTGGATAAATGGAGAAGAAATTTAAGAAATTCATCAGAAGTTGGACATATCAGACATGCTGATATCTGCAGCAGCGTGCGCTACACGTTTTACCGGCGGCAGCCTAAAAAAGACGGGCTGCAAGAGATTGGATAAACTGATGAACAGAGCCAGCTCTGTTCGTGAGAAAGTTAATCTCCCTCGAGGGTGTGATGGAGATGAGGCTGAAAAGTAAGTTCACTGTCATCATGGATAACATCAACCATCCTCTGCACAAGGCGTTGTCTGGGGGAAAAAAAAAACATTTGCTGCAACAGATTTCTCGCATTCAGATGTACAAACTGTCTACGTTTAACTGGGTTTTAATTTTACCAACTAATTTATTTGTTTTTAAAGTTGTGAGCAGCTGTACAGTTGAATTTTCCTGGTTTGGAATCAATAAAGATTATTCTGTTCTACACTTTTAGATGTATATAATATAGTTGGAATACAGATATTACCATCATATCTAGCTCTCTTGCTGAATGAATGTTCAGCACAGTTAGATTGAATTTTATGTGTCTCTTTCACCACAAGGGGGCAGAAAAAATAGTTATTTAGGAGCTGAATCATTTATAAAGGCTTAATTTGATCAAATGCATAATTCTTTGAAATAATTGTGTTTTTAACAGCTGGGAGGCTGAGCAGTTTATTCTTTTGAGGACACTTTATGCTTGATCTGTATCCAGCATCTGCTCATCCTCAGGAATATTTTGGCTTTGGCCAACAAAAATATTTTTTCACATCTTTTTACTAAATGAGATGGTGTTTGATAGGAATTTCTGTATTTTCCTGTTAGATTCTTCATACATTTTGGGAGATTTAATGATTCAGCAAAAACATTTGGATCAATTTTGAATTTGTGGAAGAGCTGCAGGTTACTCTTCCCTCCTTTTTCCAAAAAGTTTTTAAAGCCATATAAGACTCTTTTTCTTTCTTCTCAGGAGCGGACAGCTGTTTTAGCCGCCTTAGCCGAGAAGGCCCGTTTAACGGAGGAGATGTTCAACACTGTCCCTGGCATCACCTGCAACCCTGTTCAAGGAGCCATGTACACTTTTCCCCGCATCACCCTGCCTCAAAAGGCCATCGTCAAGGCTCAGGTGAGAATGAATGTATTCATGTTTTTGCAAGAAAAAAAAGTCACTATTTAAACAATGGATGCCTGCAGGAGGAGGGCGTGGTTCCAGACATGTTTTACTGCATGAAGCTACTGGAGGAAGAGGGAATCTGCTTAGTGCCAGGAAGCGGCTTCGGCCAGAAGGAAGGAACTTTTCACTTTAGGTACGAACTTTAGATCTCAGATGATTAAAAAGTGGTCAATTTATTTTACTGTATTTGTCATAAGTTTTAACCGGCGGTCACTTTTCCACCTACCAGGATGACCATTTTGCCTCCGACTGAAAAACTGAAGGTGGTGCTGCAGAAAATCCGGGACTTCCACTTACGGTTCACGCAGGAGTTTTCCTAACAAGCTCCTTCGATGTGTGAACAACGCTCTCCAGCGATCACTCAACTCACCAAAGACCGCATCTTAACAGTGCAATATTTCCCCTCTTTTCTTTAAATCAGTACAAAATACTTAACCAGTTTTTGTTAGAAAGTAAAAATATGATCTCCTGTTCATATGTATAGATGTAATACAAATTTGATAAGCTGTTAACAGACCTGATTCTACAAAATGCATCAACATGCTGAATAATTTGTAGTTTTAAGAGGTGCAAAACTTTGCAAAGTACTTAAATAGTCCAGGTCTTAAATGTGCATAAAAATACTAATTTTTAAACTTTTCTTAAATGTGATTGTATGAAATGTGTGCATTTCAAGCACTTATAAATAAATATGGATTTCAGTAGTAATACTTCGTGTTGTTTGATCAAATGTAAAAAATAGGCATCACTCCTGAGTGTTGGTCCACCGTCTTTCTTGTTTTATTTTAAAAATTGTCAGTGCTTACATGCTTTTGAAAAACAGAAGGAATCTCTAGGTTGAACAGAAACTCAAAATGATGATTGAGTCGTGGAATCATTTCTGCAACTCAGTAACACCGCCTCTTCCCGTCACCCTCCCAGACGCTTCATCAGGCGCTCAGCCCGAGTGTGGTTCGAGTCCTCCCATCATTTGAAGGAGAAAAAAAAAAGAGAAGTCTCATAGTTCGTCTTTCTGCTGTATCTTTGTGGCGTGCTTTTCCAAAAAGTTGCTGAGCCCCTCCACCGTTCTGTCCCCTCCTTCAAATTTGACCGGACTCTGCTTGCTGTTTGCCGGGGCGAGGTATATCGTAGGAAAGCCCTCTACTTTGTAATTGTCATTTGGAATGTCGTTAGCTGTGGCGTCCATCTTGGCGATCACCAGGTTCTTCTCCTTTTTGTATTTTTTACCTAAAGACAAGTAATCAGGCTCCATTTTTTTACAGTGGCCGCACCAGGGGGCATAAAACTCAATCAGGACGTCCTTCTGGGTATCCATGACGATTTCGTCAAAGGTCTTTCCAACCACAACCTTGACCGGCCCTTTGTTGCTCTTCGGCACCGGCTGGGACTTGATGATGGGCTTCAGTTTTCCTGCAAATGTTAACAACCAAGATTCATTGAAAACTTTGTAAGATAATTATCATTATATCATCGAACAAATAGAAAATTAGCTTACCTTTCTTAAAAGCTACAACGAAGTCTCTCAGCACCTCTGAGTCAAAGTCATCTGGCTCCATGGCAAACTTTTTCCCTCCTTCCGCCATGATCCCGGCGTTGACCTCCTCCCCGCTCTCGCTCAGACCGAGGCTCTTCAGCTCGTCGGCATAATCCTCCTCGTCTGCTATGGCAAAGGTGTACTCTGGGAAATCTTTGGCCACCTCCAGAACTTTGGACCTCCAGAACTGGGTAGCTGTTAAAACACAGAAATAAGGGGAAAAAAATTACATAAAGAAATTTTTACGCTGAAAAATGGAAAAAAAAAAAATCCTAAAAAAAGACTCACCCTTTTTATAGTCGAAGCTGAAGTCAACTCCATAATAGACGACCACCATGGGTCTCTTGCTGTAGCGTTTGGCGTCATTGCTTGGTTTTCTGTGCCCCACTAGAGGAATCGAGTGTTTCTGGAAGAATTCTTGCATTTCTGATGCAGATGTCGAGTCCTGCACGAGACCAGAAATAAAAACCGAAATTCAAAAAAACTTTTACATTTGAACAGCACGTTTGATTTTGCAAAGATTTAAAAATTAAAAACAATTTAAAGAAAGTAAGTATCTTTCAGGTAAGAAGCAATACCTTTACGGTAAGCGTGTGAGACGCCGGCTCGTATTTTGAGCGGAACTTTTCTGGCTGAATGATGACGATTTGACCTGGAGAAGCTTTCAGGAGTTTAGCCACATCAGAGCTGAAGGAATGACGGAAGGTGAAGTCTTCCCTCAATGTGTTGCCTTAAAAAAAAAAAAAAAAGAACATTTACTCATGTTTTAAAAACTAAATATTTCTGAGCACTTTGATGGAAAAATGTCTGTCAAAATAAGAGTACATATTAATAGCTTTCATTTTTTAAATCGTTGATGAAACTACTCACAGGCTTCCGTGTAGAGCTCATAAGCAGAATCTTGTTCATTGGAGAAAATGCCAACTATGACGGCATCGTCGCCGTCCTTTATGAGCTCCTGCACCTGCTTCACGGCCTGGACCTGCTTAGATGGAGGCCCCGCCTGCTCTCCCATGTGTTCCACGATGCCTAAAAAGAAAGACGATCATCAGCACTCACAGGAAACATCAAGAAAAGAAATTAGAGCAAACGCCAGACACATACCGTACTTCTCTCTTGGTCCGTTGTATTCGAACGCTTTGCCCTTTCTGAAAATCTTCAGGGTGGGGTAGCCGTTCACGCCGTAGCGCTTGGCGATCTCAGTTTCAACTGTGGCGTCCACCTTTGCGAGGGGAATGGGAGGCGTGCGCTGACTCAGCTCCTTCGCTGCCTTCTCATACTCTGGAGCCAGCTGCTTGCAGTGTCCACACCTGCAGGTCAACAAGGAAGATAAATATTTCACATTTCCCCACTTGAATGCGTCTTTAAGCTACTTTTGCTTTCAAAATTTACCATGGAGCATAAAACTCCACCAGGATGATGTCGGCGTTGTTCACGGTGTCGTCAAAGTTTTCCTGTGTCAGCACCAGAGTTGCATCGGGAGGGGGCTTCCAGTCTGGATGAGCTACCTCTTTCACCCGCTCCACAATAGCTGCCAAACAGAAACATGTTCCTTAGCAGCCATCATCAAAAACAAATCTGAATTTAAGCTACAAGCTTCATTATATGGCCCACAAGCACTACTCGCCCACGTGTTTAATACACGCCTCTCACTCTGTCTGCTCTGCAACCCTAGTCATAGCTGCATGCCACAAAATTCATAGAAAAAAAAAACGCTTCTTTTGTAAAATGGTAGCTTTTATCTTAGTTTCACTCCAAAGCAACCATTTTCAGTTTTGGTCACCTAGGGGTCAAGAGCAAGACTATGTAATTTTTAGATGAATCCGCAAAAGTAACGTTTTGAATTTCCTTAGCAACGCAGGTTTTTGTTAACCGCTCAATTTCTGATATCTTCACATTGTACATTAAATAATTTCGGTTGGCTTGAGCTAAAGATTCAAGTATTTCACAATATTCCATTAAACAAAGAAAAAAAAAAATCAATGTGTGAGCTAAAGGGGAGAGCCACTTTTGTGAGCTGACCATGCTAATTTGAAATTTATGACTTCTGATTCCAACATTTTTTTCCCCAAGTGGCTTTACAATGATGTTCCTACAGAGCCTTTGACATGACATTGAAGAAAAAAAGAAAGCAAACTAACTGCTCCCTAAAATTAGCACTTTGTGCGAAAATATTAGTAGTTTGTGCACACAAAAATTAAATTTACATTCATTTAAGATGTATATTTTTACATAAATTCAAGGTCATATTCCCCCAACAAAAATGTTTTCATGACTATTGATGTGCAATTCTTTGCATTTATTTGTGTAATTCTGGGGTCAAAGGTCAACGAAACTTTAGCTCCTGTTGTAGACTTCACCTGGTGGTGGCATGTGTGAAATTTTGTGAAGATTGGTCAAACAAATTCTCTTTTTCCCCATATTATCCCACCTTTCTCTGTTCTTGCTCCATCGTAGTCCACAGGCTCCCCATTTTTCAGAATCTTGATGGTGGGATAACCCGAAACATCAAATTTGCTCGCCAGCTGACTGGCTTTTGTTGCGTCCACTTTGGCCACAGGAATGGGAGGGTCGTTGTCTTTGAGAGTCTGAGCGATTTTCTCATACTCGGGGGCAAATTGCTTGCAATGGCCACACCTGACAAATCAAATTAATCAAAAAAAGTGAGAATTTTACTGAAAACTTCAGTTTAGGAGCTTTTAGGGGGGAAATAAATCAGAAGTAAACACACCATGGGGCATAAAACTCCACCAGGACTGTGTCTTTTCCTTCCATGAAGGTGTCAAAATTGCCATCAGTGAGAACAAGCACCCCGTTCTGCTCCTTCACCTCTTTGTCATCCTCCTCTTCATCATCATCATCATCCTCATCGTCACTGTCCTCCTCAGCCCCCTCCTCTTTGGTTTCTTCATCTTTATTGACAAAACAAGAACATTTAAGACACAAAACAAGCAAACTCTTGCCACAAATTGTATATTTTTTACATATATAATTATATTTGGATCAGTGTTTTGTTTCTGTACAGCCACGTAGCTGCATACCTGCGCGCGTGCGTTTGTTGACATAGCTTTGCATGCTAAAGGAGGCTAATTAAGATTCCATAGGGACTAAGCTAGCTCCACAACTCAAGGAACGCTGCACCGTTAGTTGGCTAATATTTAATAGTAAGAACAACAATTTAAAGATAACGTTTTTTTTTCTGGGAAAACTCACACTTACCCTCTTCACATTTTATGAAAGGTGCAAAATGTGCAACGCCGAGAAGCACAATTAGCAGCAAAGCAACCTTCCTCATCCTCCCCGCGTGAACGACGCGCTGCTCCCGGTAAATCACTCAGCTAGCGGCCCGGATGTAAGTCATCAAAGTGCTGCACGCGCACTGCTTCCCCAGATCAATACTGATTTGTGACAGATCACTCCTCAGTTCGTGGTTTCATACAAACTTGCGCTCTGAGAGCTCACACTCCTCCTCCGGTCTGGAACTTGTCTGACTTGCCACGTTCTGATTGGCTCCCTGCGTCCAATCAGAAGTTGCCACTCAATTCCTGACTCCGAGACGTTGATTAATCCTATTGGCTGGTGGTCTTCATTGTCTGCTTGGACCATATGGACCACCCTGCACAGGAGTCTGACAAACTTTCTTTGGTAAAACAATGAATCTTTTTTAAAGGTCATGTTTTCACTTCAGATATTAAAAGAAAAAAAAGTTGTTTGACACACAGTTGGTTTTGTATTCACTAAAGGTTTGTGAGAAAGAGTTGCAGAAGCAATCCTGAGGTCAGAAATGAGTGTTTATTTGCATCAGTATGGTTTTATGACAAGTAAGAGAACTTTAGATGCATTATCTGCTTTAAAGACCCATTCCAAGGAAAATAACATTGATGGTTTTTCTAACATGTTCTTGTGGCCTTTTTCTCATGATGGAGGACATATAAGAAGCGTTTTTGAGTATTTTTTTTATTCAAATCTTTGTGAATCAGGAGCAAAAAAGCTTGTAGGTGTAATGTATAAGCTATAATCGGCAAGTCCCCGACAAACCCCCTTCTCCACTCCATAAGATTGCATCCTCTTGCAGACGACTACATTCATGTACATCTTTGTCTTCCTCGTCTGAGCTGGAATCTGGCTCAGAACTACAAATTACAAAACTATGATATAGTCCTTTTTGTTGCACTGATAATGTTAGGTTGGGGTTGGGAAGGGTCTGTTTATTTGCAAGAGGGGGAGCTATGTCATAGAAGACGACACTGTTTTTTTTTTTTTGCCAAAAAACAGCATAATCATAATTTTAAAAAACACTGGGAACTGGGAACAAAAATAGATAAAAAATGCCTCTCTTTAACGAGAGGGATTTAAATGACAGGACCTCAAGTGAAACGAGGGAGCAGAAGCTAAGATGTGTGTGGAAGCAGGTTGAAATGGGTGGTGGAAGGTTTCAGGTGTGATGCGTAGCAAAAAAGTCGAAGAATGAAAGGAAAAGTGGTGACAGCAGCCATGTTGTTGGTTTGGAGACAATGGAGGAGGCAGAGCTGGAGATTTTGAGGTTCTCTTTGGGGGTGATGAGGATGGCTAGGACCAGGAATGAATCCTGAGTTTGGTCCTGGGGTAGAGACCAAGGGCTACATGGGGTTTTATTTCCCTTATTATGCATGCTATGATTGGCTGGACTTACCTGATCCAGGTAATCAGTCATGAGGGAAATACGTGAAAAACATGCAGACACATCGAACCTTGAGGCCTGGAGTTCTCAGGTCTTGGTTTAGTCCTTTCTGGGCATGCCTGCCCTTTCAATCACTTCCCTTTCTATTTCCAAATTTTAATATTTCGTATCTCGATGTTAAAGACAGGCATTCATCTCAATTATTATCAGGGTTAATTGTTCGTTAGTATTGTGACTGCTAGTTTTGCTAGTGATTGTTAACTCAATAGTTGCTGTGGGGATGCACACCTGAAGATCCCAGCAACCTGCTCATGCTTGCACCCCAATAACACCCACAACAGCAGCACGTTATTTGTGTGGAATATAAATGTCACTCAGTATGTTAACTGGCTGAATTTTTCACAATGTATTATTGCATCTTTTCTATGTAAGAGTACAGGAATTGGCCTTATTTTTTTGTTTTGTTTTGAACAAATCACTTTTATTAATAATCACACACTTTTCAATTCTTTATTTGAACAATTTTAATCAAAAATCATTGTACAGAGGTCTTAGTAATTAGGTTTCCCTCCTCGTGATGGACCAGAGCCTCCACCACCACCACATGAGAACGAGTAGCTCCAAGTCCACCTCTAGTCGCTTTTTCAGTCCGGTGTTCATCTGGGCTCTCATAATTATCTTCCCTCCAAAACCTTTTAGGAGCTTCTTTGCATCCCCTACTGCCTCCACAATGTTGGACTTCTTGTAGTTCAAACTGGGGCCTGACGGTGTTTGATATTAGTCACATTTAGGCTAAAATTACCATCCTTACATCTTCTTTAGAGTAAAACGTCTTACAAACAATTTTATTTACCTGACATGGGAAAAAGTTGGTGTAGTCTCTCCTTGGCCTACGGTCAGCGAACTTGCAAAGTCCTAACACATTCGTGAGGTTCCAAATGGACATTTTAAAGATGTATTTGCAAGTTGTGCATAGTTGACACACCTGTCCCAACTTACCTGTGTTTTTTCTTTATAGAGTTCTGTTGTGGATGAGGCGACTGGACTGTTCTCATCTGTGTAAGTCGGAAGTTTGGGGGGCAAAGTGTGGTGCAGGCTGTTGGAGAGGGCACTGAGTTTGAAAAGTAATTCATCCACTAAACTCTCACACTCCTCAAGAAAATAGATCTGAAAAACAAAGAGAATAGTGAAGCAAAAACACTTGGAATTGTAGAAGCTGTGCTAAATGTGGATTCTTGAACGCGTGTCCCATGCCTGGTGAGAAAGCATGAAAGAGTTACTGCAAAATAGTAACAGTATATTTTATCAATTAAAAGAACTTGTGACTATAAATACTTTTTTTAGCTCTCAAAAAAATGCTTTGTTATTTGTCATTTCAAAACAATGTCTCAAAAAACTTATACTAGTTATATTTACCTTATTTTAAAAACTAGTGGTGAGATTTTATTTACTGAAATTGATGTCCAAATTTTATTTTTTTTGTTTCCTGCTTTCTTTCTTAATACTTTTTCAAATCATTTTAACAACAAGGTTTAATTAATTAAATAGCAATAACAACAATGTACAAAAAATCATTGATGCAAAGTATTTACATATTGGAAATACATATTTTAATTGTATTTCCCCTTTGATTTTACTCATTGTTTTAAATTCAAAAACAGTTTAAAATGTCAGATGATGATTTTATGTTCTTGCTGTTGTTAAAAAACCTCGAGTTCTGATGGTAGAAGTATTACCTTTTGTATAATAGATCTTAAAAATTGGCAAACTTGTACAGGAAAACCAGATTTTTGGGTAACGCAACTGCACTGAAATTCTCTGTTTTTTTGCCACATTAACATCATATGTGGGTGTAAAACAATGCCAGAGTTCAGTTTTTTCTCACCTTCTGTTTGTGACAATCAGCGATTTGTCTGTTCATTCCGGTGAACTTCTGACTGACATAGCCCAATACTTCTCTGATGGTCAGGTTCTTTGTCTTGTGAGACCTTTTTGCCTTTCTGATCATCACAGCAAAAACCTAAAAGACATATGCATTCATATGTAACATAATCATCAAACAATTTTAAAAACTTTTATTAAACTTTGAAAACAAACGTTAAAAATATGCACCATTGCCGTCAACATTGTAGAAGATGCAAAAAGAAACCCAAAGTAATAAAAATCCTTCCATAAACAGATGAGACCCTTGGGTTTTTGTAGACTCCAGAAGTGCCAAAGCACAGTTTGAATGGAATGAAAGGTCCTTTCTATGTAAAGCAGCCTCCCCATGCAGGAGAACATCCATATAAGAGGAAGGCCTGAAATCTTAAAGCAGAAGACAAAGATAATTGTGATCAAAAATGACAATGTTTAAAGTAGGATCATAATGAAGTTTTTTTTTTTTTTTATATTTTATGTGTTTACCACTGGCAATAAAAGGCTGGCGAGTGATAAGAGAGGGACAGAGGGAGGTAAGGTCCGGTTCACCCTGAGAACAGTGACACACTTCACAGCTAGAAGGAAAAGGATGATGCCACGTAGGGTTCGAGAAAACTGTAGGGGGAAAAAAAGTATAGAAAAAGTTTTAAAGTCCCATACTGATAATCTTTTGATCTATTTTAAAAACTTTCCGAGTAGTCTTTGAGTTATGATTAATTATGACCTGTGTCGTTTTCTAGGACCTAGTTTCTGCAGAGCAGCAGTAAGTAGTTCATCTGATATTTGCATGTGAGTTATGCGTGGGACCATAGGAGCAGCCTGCTACCATTTCCCATCATGCCTTTGTTTAGACCCCTGCTCTACCTTACAAGCTTTTTCCAATTACACCATTTTATCTGCTCCTGATTCATAACAATTTGAATAAATAAATATACAGTAATACTTCTTATATGCCCTCCATTATCAGAAAAAATATGAAAAAAATGTTAAAAGCACACACAAAAACTATTTTCATTTGACTTTTTTGTGAATAAAAATAGCATTTCCTTCTCACTTGTTCCAAGTTGGCGAGGGCGCTAACATCCACATGTCCTCTGGGGTTTATCCTTAGCTGCTTCGCAAGTACCGTCACCAAAACGGGACGGTAGACGTAATGAACGTAATACAGCAGACTCACAATCATCAGGCTGACCTGGAAAAGAGACGAAGAGGGGAAGCTCTTTCAATCGTTGGATGTTTGCCTCTGTGTGCTTTAGCTGACAGGTATGTTAGCTTAACGGTGACAGGTTGGTTCACCCTTTCAGACAGGTCAGTGTGATCTTGTTTGTTTTAGTGTGAGGCCTTGATGTCCAGCTTGTGAGTGGGTATTTTTAAATAGACAGACTCACTTCCACGCTGAAGGAGGTTGTCTTCCAGGATCCCATCAATCCTTGCTGGGCTGCAGTGAACACTTGGTAGTAGAGATTTACAAGAGACAAGAGGAGGAACAGGAGCTGACGGGGAGGAAGAGACAAAGAACTTGGTGAATTTTAGTGAAGTATTTTGTTTGTACTTTTGTTCCTGTGCATTTACCTGGAAGAGCATGACAGTATAGTCCAGCTTAGAAGGAGAGTGGTACACCCTCACTGACTGAACTGTAGAAGAAGACTGAAACAATCCAGTGGAGCGTTTCTCACTGAGAAGAGTCACACTCGAAAACAAGTTAGGTGCAGGACTGTACAAGGTAAACTGAACCTTCAAGGCCACTGTTTGCTCAGACAACCAGCTGCTCAAATGCCATAGCCTGAGATTTGATGTAGCTTCAGACCTGCAGAGGAGAAAAAATGATTTTTTTCAAGGACAACAAATCTGATGTCGCAGAAAGATATCTTGGGGGCAACTTTTAAAAAACAGTCACAGGATTTTGCATTGCTTTTACCTTGTGAAACCTAAATCGACTGTGACTAACTGTTCAGAGGAGGAACCGATGTGATAACATGGCCTTGGAGGCGTTACCATGGAAACCTGTGACGCATACAAATCTAATTAAACACTGTACCCTGGCAGAAATGAAGGATTCTGACCCAAAACTCAGAGGAAACACTCACAAACACACATAATGTAGGCAAAATAAGGATTCAGTTAATTGAGAACAAGAATTTCTCCTAAATAATTGATGCAATAATTACATTAATTGTTATAATTAAAATAATTAAACAAGGACTCCCTTGACAAAGAGATCAGTGGATCTTAATGGGATTTTTTTTGCTGGTTAAATAATGGTTAAATAAAAATAAAAATTAGACTTAAGTTTAGCTGCAGACTGAGTTTGCATATCTGATAAAGCTGTCTTTAGATAAACATTTCAGAAAGGCAGCATCCTCTACAGAAAGAGCATTATATAAAACACATGAACTTTTTTCCTTTAAATATATTGAACAGAGAGAATGACGACCCTATAAGTAATCTGTAAACAATGAACCCAAAACATTATAATTTTTATAGGAACGCTGTCAGATGAGAAACATTTTTACTTCCTAACATACCTGACTAAATGACCTGCACACCTCCGTCTTCTGTACAAGTGGATCTCCAATTAAAACGTATGACATCTGGGTGATATCAAAGTGGTCACATAAGAAAAGAAGCTTTTGTTAGCCTTCATGCACAAATACTGACCAGCAAAATTGATGAGATCAATTACTTTGCATCACATTTATTATTTACATTTATTTTTTTATTTAGATAATTAAAAAAAAATATATAACGACTTTGTCTTTAACTGTAAATTAGTCTATTTTTCTAAAAAAATCTGATATTTTTTATTTATATGTTCATTTATGCAGGATTTATGCCAAATAATCTTAAAATCGTTTGGAAGGAAAAATTCAGATAAGAAAATAATAAGTAACTTAATCTTATTCTAAACTGAGGTGTCATAAAATTTAGCTCTCAACTGCTAATTAATGATTTTTAAAAAATATATATATACATATCCTTCTGGATGATTCTTTTCCATTCCTTTAAAAAATAAACACCTATGTTTTTTTTTTTTAGATAATTTGTGTCACAGAAGAATTGTTCAAACCATCAAACAGCCCCAGAATGTTGCTTTATAGACTTTTCAAGATATTAATACTTTATAATAACTACAAAATTAGTATATATTAATGTATAAAAATCTACATGTCTATTTTTCTCTGTTTTTTATTCTGTCAGACATAAATCTAAACTCCTCCCAGGTTTTTTATGGCTCACCTGTGTGATTTCTGATTCATTGTGGTACAGTATACTGAGCAGACTTGTCTGCATCCACTTCCACCATTCTTCATGCTTTTTTATGGACATGAAGTCACTCCCATGACCCCTGCAGAAAGATATGAACTATGTTTGCACTGTGTTAGCAGAGGTTGATGCTGATACAGTGATCTGACAGAATTACCCTACGAAGAGTCTTCTCAAAGCTGCGTTGATTTTGTAATGTTCATCAACTGGGCTGCCGTAAGTGATGCACACCATCAGAACAAACATGGAGCCACAGAGACACAAATCCCTGCAGGACAAAGCAGACAAATATCATGTTTGGCACAGGTTAGGTGCAAGAAAAAAACTCAAAGGCAAACCTCAGCAATTTATGAAAAAGAGCCTCTCTTTTTTTCTTTGCACGAGTCTTCCTCAGCTCTGCTCGAGTCGGAGGGCGAACATGACGCAGGTACCGAGCTCGCTGACGAGCTTCAAGGACCTTCGAATCAGGAGATGAGGGATCATTAAAAAAAAAATACTTCTAATACTGCAGAATTTAATAATCACCTTTTCGACATTTGAAACTCTTGTAAAGGTAAAATCAGATGACTGAAGCTGGTCAGCGTCTTGGTGTTTTAAAGCTTCCAAATGATAATTCATTTTACTGAAATAACAATAAAAGTCTCGACTTTTCTTGAACCTCCATGAAGCGATAACAGCCAGACAAAGTACCTGGGAAAACGAAGAAGGTGGTAAAAGAAACTGCATGATCTTATCAATTTTAGTACGTGTATTTTTAAAAACAAATGTATTTTTCACCATTGCAGGATGGATGACAAAAATGCAAAACGTGAGAGAAACAAAGAGAGAGTGTATCCACAGGAGGACCATGCCACTACTGAATCTGATGGGGAAAAAAACATACAAAATGACATTTAAAGGGTTAAAAAACACACATTAAAAATGTTTCATAAAATGGGTCATGCACAGTTTTTCTATTCTCAGTTCATGACACTACCTGGTTCCCAGCACACCAGAGATGATCAGGCAGGACACAGACAAGAGCAGACACAATGTCCAGGCGACGCAGCGACACAGCAGGAATGCTAGGCCACACCGGCGCTTCACTTGATCATGCTGAGCCTCATTCTGAGGTGGAAGCTCACATTCATCATTTGTCTTTGATTTTTTAAGGAAAAGGCTCCTTCTAGAAACCTGCAACACTTCTTGAAACAACAGCTCCTGGATGCTCTCGAATGCTGCACTATCTTTGTTCCTCTTATTCTTTTCAGGCTGGATTGGTTCCTCATCTCCTGGGTCCTTACTTTCTAAATTTCTAGTAGATACCAACAAGAGATCTGTGTCCTAAAGTGAAAAAGAAGAATGGTGGTCATTCAAGGCAAAGAAACAGAGTTAAAATGTCATTTTTTAAAAATATAACCTGGTATTTTGTTCCTCTAGGTTCTCTTTTAGAAAAGGCATCTGCAAGATGAATTAAATAAAAATGATAAAACTGCAGGAAACAGGAAAAAATAAGTGGAATCAAACCTTACTTTTATAATAAATATCTTCCGTCAATCTGCCACTTTGAAGTCGAAACAGGAAGGATATCACCATCGCTACAGGTAACACAGCCACCGCACTCACAAGCCCTGTTGCTATAGCAACAGATGTCACGTCGATGACACCCAAGTCAAAGGCTAGCTGTGAAGAAAGGAGGACGCTATGTCACAGAACTCTGCATTTCAGCTTCAAACCACTTCCTTCAACACACCTGATCGTCTAACTGAGATGTGATGACTGCGTTGACACATGTGTGCCCCAAGAACAACAGCAAACAAACGCTGAGTCTCTGACCACGAGTGAACGGATGAGGGTAGGGACAAGTGTACACCGACATCCAGATGTGGTAATCAGGCAGGTACTCAGACAGCTTCAGAAGCAACATCTGTAGGATAAAGGATGGAAACCAAGATAATAAAACAGATTTAAAGAGTAATTAAGTGTGTTATTAAAAACAAAACCTTAAAAAAGGTCAGTCCATGGGTGGAAACGCGCAACATCCTCTCCACCTGGCCGTCGCCTTTATGTACAGCCAGCCAGCACTGACCGATGAAGTGCCAGGAGCGTCCCTCCACGTGTCCTGGCATCAGCTGGATTACAACGGGAGAGAAACATCACCGTGAGATGACTTCATGCAGCAGGAAAAAGAGATCAATTAAACTCGAATAAAGAATCCAACCAGATTACCTCAGAAACCTGCACTTGTTCCAGGTACCACTCAGGAGAAGGTCCAAAATTGTTGTGCCAGATGTGAACGCCCCAAACAGAACCCAGACTGTCTGCTGCACTGTAAAATGAAGGGAAGAAAATCACATCACCGCATAAAAGTGAAGATTTTAATGTTTTGGAGGATTTTACCTCAGTATAAAGGTGTTTTGAGAGTTCCTAGTGAACAGAGTGCATCCTGGGACATGCAGTTCCTTAGTCTGAGAGCGCCCGTCTTCTCCATGCAGCACTATATAAACCTGGAAAATTAAATCAGGGTCCTTCAACACCATCATAATGGCTGCAAAATAAAAGCATTGAGGTGATTTTGGCCTTAAATTCTACCATGTTAATAGGAGGAGCATAAACTGTTCTTTACTAATGTGAAACAATGACACTTTGTAAAGAGCAATAGTGGCAGATTTACTAAGCAAAACCTACAGTATTAGGATGTTGTCATCTGCATAGTAAAAAAGTGTCAGTCATGCAATAAAGCTCTACATCTCTATAATCTTGAATTTGCTCAATGAATGACAAAATCTTCAATTAATAATTTGTTTTTCTCTTCATTTGAAATCAAATTATTCATATAACATCTGATCTGAACACAAAGCCTTACTCTTGCACTCATACGTGCAGCAGAGCACAGGCCGGTGTGGACGGTGACGGCATAGAGGTGTTGGTCGGTTGCAGAGTTGTCAGGAAGGAAGTGGGCTCTGCGATTCTCCTCGGACGTGGCGTCCGTTTTTTTACACCACACCAGGACGGGGATGTAAAGGCTGACGCAAAACAACAGCACAAACGGCACGGTCAGATGTCTTGGCGCACTGATAGAAGAAGAAATTGAACAAAATGATTATCTTCATATATTTTTAATATTTTATAAATGGTCATTATGGTTTATTTCTTATTAATTCTTACATAGATTGCAGTTAAGTTTAATAAAGAAGACATTACCTTAAGAATTGATCCAGATCATCTCTGAAGTAGCTGCTCTGAATCTGCTGCTTCAGCACTTTTATTGGCTTTAACTGATGACAACTACATTAAAACAATACATGCAAAACAGAATATTATTATTTGATTGTAAATTTTTGATACATGTCATTGCAGCATTTCACTTCCCTCTGCTTTACCTGCAGTTGACTGCAGAGTTTCTGTCATTTGTCAGTGTCCTGCAGCCGTTCTGAGTCCAGGATCCCTGCTGGTCATCCCAGGACAAACACAGACTGCTCTCTACTGTCAGACTGTAGCTTATCTGTTCAGTCAAATGCCTTCTTGTGGGTGTTTTCCCAAAGTTAGCATCAAGCAAGGCTAAATGTCCAACACCGGCAACTGCAAACCATTTGGATAAGAAAAAATACAAACAAGAAGGATTGGTGCAACACTTAGTTTTTTCAAAGTTTTTATTTGGTTCTTAAAAGATGAAAGCAGAACATAAAGATGAAAGCAGAACATATTGACGTATCTCACCGCTGAGGTAGGATGCTGGCAAGGTTAGGAGGATTGTGTTGTTTCCCCAGTTCAAAATTCTGTGTAAATGATGCACGCTTGGAGTTGGTCTCTCAAACATCCTAACACAAATGACATGTTATACGTTTTTTACTGTTCTTCACAATCCAATCCAGTGTGGTTGATTAATGAAGGTAAAAACAATTGTCTGTCTAGGGCAGGGGTGGACAAACTTTT
>NC_050531.1:12148632-12157406 GCF_002922805.2 Oryzias melastigma
GTTTTTTACTGTTCTTTACATCCTGGTGTGCATGATGTGCATTTTATGAAGGTAAAACAATTGTCTGTCTAGGGCAGGGGTGGACAAACTTTTTGATTTGAGGGCCACAAAAAGTTCTCAAATTTGACAGAAGGGTCGGATCAGGAGCAGATGTGTGGTAATCCTCTTCATAAGAGAAAGAAATAACTTGGAATTTGGACAAACACATGCTAATTTTATTTGAAAATTAATAAAATTGAAAACAGAACATTTTTGAGTTTTAATTTCAAAATTGTGACTTGTTTTTCTCATTTTAGTGCAACAATGGGATGAAATCCTTCAGAGAAAAACACAAACTTAAAGAAATGCTGCATTCATGTGCTGTTGGAATGGTTGGAAAAATGCTTGTCTGACACAGAAATTACACATAAACTTAAAAAAAACAGCAAATCCTAAAATAAATTAATAAAAACACACATGAATGCAGAATAACTGTCTGAAACTAGACAGAAGACAATGTTTCTATGTTGCACCATCTATGGGGAAACACCTTAAATACTCGGATATTTAAAAAAATTATTAAGAAAATCAGTACAATTTGTGTATTCTAGCCAGATTAAATAGTTTAACGGGCCGCATTTGGCCCCAGGGCAATAGTTTGCTCACCCCTGGTCTAGCATCATAGGAAGTACCTGAAGAGAAGCTTGACAGGAAAAGCCTTGAGGGATGGAGCTGTGAAGACTACTGTCACCTGGACTGCCTGCTGCAAGTGCTCCTGGGTAATGCTGAAGTTGTGATAGTTAATGTGGCTGCGCAGGAGGGTGTACTCGGACGTAGAGCCCTTTAAATCAGAAATGTGACAGCATGATATTGTAATTTAGACTAAAACTTTACTGAAAGTGCTTCAGAATTAAAACTTTTAGTGTATTCAGACTGAATACATTTTAGTTTCTGATATATAAAAACAAAGTCATACCCTCTTTTGTGGAAAATCTAACTCAACTGTGATTGGTTGAATAAAGGAGTAAACTGGAATTTTCCTCCTGCTGTCGCACTTGTATAAACTCAGATCAGCCACAGGTCCATCCAGCTGGAAAACAATGAATTGAACGTAAATGGAAAGTTTTGTTGTTTTTAGGTCACTCTAGTAAATTTATGTGGACTAAGAAACTTTTAAATATACTGGTAAAAACATTTGACTTAGCTGATAAATAAAATCTAATAACTGAATGAATAAAATGACCTTCAATGGCTCTCACCTCTACAGGGTATTTTCCCCATCTGAAAGGGTCGTGCACAAATTCCATCCCAATAATGTGGACACATGGTGGTCCCTCCTTTTGAGGAAACCCTCTTTTAGCTGAGATGCTGTCACGAAGAAGCAGCATCTCGATCAAAGACGCAGGTAAGTAGAAAGTGATTGAACCACAGCGGATAGACGTGGAGGTCTTGTTCAGGAATCCAGCACACAAGGTGATCAGGTCAGAGCTAACTCTGAGTTCTGTGGTCTTCTGGAGGACAAAGTTTCTCTAATGTCAAAAGGAAACACGAGTCATAAGATTAAAACGAAACAACAGTGATATGATGATGCATGTAAAACTGCTCTCACCAACATCAAGTCCGAGGAAGTCTGCAGAAGGTCATTAACAACCCGCATCATTTGCTTCTTTGGAATAGATTCTGACTCTTTGCCGTAAATTACTTTAGACAAGTCTGTTATACAGTGATAAGGATCATCCACAAAAGCATTTCTGCTTTTACCCATAGCTGGATGTGACTCCAGAGAGTCGGCACTGGAGGACGTTATAGGTGAGCTGGTGACGACCTGAAGGCTGGATGATAGCAGGCTGACCAGAGCCCTGAGGATGTTCTGGTTTGACTCTGAAAACTGCATGGAGACGGCACTCACATGTGCTGTGACCCACCGGGCGCTCTGTAATGTCACCTGCAACATGTAAAGTTTGACCAAAGTCTTCACACTGCAAAAACACAAAGTATTTTTGTCTAGCTTCTAGTTTAAATATTTTACTACACTTAATATAGAACAAAACAAACTTATTAGTAGCTATTCATTAAAGTGATCTTAAAAACATCTTATTTTGAGTTTAATCCCTAATGAAACTAGTTTTTGACTCATAATTCAAATATATTTTTGTCAAATTTATCTTGATTTGTATTAAAATAAGGACAGTTGGACTGTCGTAATCCTTACAATGGGATGTTTTTTGTGGAAAAATAATTAGCATGTATGTAAATGTACCTACTTTGAAGATTTATAACTTTTTTCAGCAATAAAAGCTTATTTTAGAGCAGGGTTCAGCAACCTGTGGCTCTTTGACCTCTCTATTGTGGCTCTCCATTGTGGCTCTCTGGTTAAAGAAAAACAAGGTTTTAACTCGTAAACAGTAATTAAGTTGTAAAATAAAAAAAATTGTGTTAAAGTAAACCAACTAAAACCTTATTTAACAAACAGTTGAACAACACATATCACAAAAAGTCGACCTAAATCAGATTTATATGCACCACAGAAGCTCTATTGGAAGCCAGAAACCACAACAGGAATTAAGGCGCACCAGATTTTAAGACAGATTTTCTCTTATTGAACAATATATAAGTGTGTCTTTTATTTTGAAAAATACAGAGGGTCATTTAAATAGCTCTGATTTACTTTTTGAGTTGGGTTTATGTATTTTTGGCAGAGATCTACCACAAATGGTAAAATACAATTTTTTTAATCACTGCTGACATTTCACTACCTGCAGCTAAATTGGCAATGTTGAGCTAATTCTGTGTGACTCAAGGTGTCTTATTTTGAAAGGAAATCATGTGAAATTCTGTCACTGTTTGATATTTTGAAAAAAAACAAAGGTAAAATTTTATTTTCTATTATGTATTTTCCATTTCACTTTATATTAATGTTTTATTTATGCAAGGAATGTTAAGTTTTATCAGTCATAATGGTAACATTGACATATGTACAAATCTGTGTTTTATTTTCTTAAGGAAGAGTGAGCCTTTGTGGTTTCTGTAGGGTGAAAAAGTGATCAGAATTGTTTTGTTAGTGTTGAAGGTTGCAGACCCACAGTGTTATAACATAAAAAAATCTAATTTTTAGAGAAAAATACCTAAATATGAGTGTTTATAGCTAATTTCAGGATAAAATGTTGTCCTAAAACATCAAAATTTAATATAAGACAAATTCTACTAGTTCTATTGGTAGAACATCTTGTACTCATACCTGACTTTGAACATGAAGAAGGTCGTTCAGGATGAAGATGCTGTCTGCTGCTGAAGCCTGAAATGGAATAACACATGAAATAACTGTTCAAACATGTCATTCTTCAAGGTTTACATAAATCTGTGTGCACACCTGTTCACTGTATCCGAGTTTGCACACAATACAAATGAGCACATTGCGCAGGTGCCTCAGAGCATGTGTGTTAGCCTGAGAGTCCAGGCTGAGACGGTTCAGGACGCTGCAGAGGAGGCTGATGTAGTTGTAAATCTCTGCGACGTTTCCGAGCTGCACCAGAACCGACACGTTCCTCAGACCCGACTCTGATCTAAGGCAGGTTAAAGAACATCCCTAAATAACTGTTTTACCAAGGATTATTCAGAAAACAGGCAACCTGCTGCAATTCAAAGATGTTTTGCTAATACTGTTGATACACCTCTTAGTCCCCTTCAGAGGATGTTTTGGTAGCAATATGGTGTTTCTATTAAGTGTCTCACATCATCAAATCAGGATCGTGATAAGAAGAGGAAGAGGAGGAGTTTCGGAGGAAGCTCGGCTCGACTCGGACAGTGACAGGACAAAGCTTTGTCGCTGATCCATACATGCTGCTTCGAATTTCTGTATAAATAATCACTGTTTACACATAAAAAGGGAAAAATGATTACTTTGCTCAATTAGTTAAAAAAAAATATTGAACTTGTAAATCTTCATATGACTTGTGTTCACCTTTATGTTCATCTCTGGGGTCACCTGAGGGGAGGCTGAAGTAATACTGGAAGTCTCTTCCTTGGTAGAGGATTCTGGGTGTCCCGCCTCCTACGCTGAAGCTGTACTTATAAATTAGGTCCTTTTAAAGCACACAAAAAATGGATAATATATGTACTCATCAACAATATAAAAGGAAGAAGCTGAAACTTTAGCTTCCTCTTTAAGTTGAGCTATTTCTAGTAAAAGGTACTCATCACTGTAATTAATATATATATTATTTTATAAACAAAATGGTGTACCTCCTTCCCAGAAGTGCAGAAGATGCTGAAATGTGTGAGCAGCTCCTTCCCTCTGACAGGCTGCACCTGACACGCCACATCTTTAGGAACAGGCTTGGTTTTTAGGAACAGCTGAGTTTGCCCATAAAAACGTCTCTGAGACTCTTAAACAAAAAGAAAAACTCAGATGTATAAATGTCTGAAGATATTCAAAGATATTTCATGAATTGATCGTACTTGCAGTGACCTCCAGCATGTATGTGCTGCTCGGCTTTAAACTGAAGGATCGAAAACTCAGTAACGGCGAGGAGATTCCTGCAAGAATAGAACAAAAACTCCAAGAATGTTTTAATAGTATGGACTGCAAGGTGCATCTCTAAATAATATACCTGTGTGAGTGTAAGACTCAAAGAGGCTTTTGTCCACTAAATCCCTGTGCAGGTCAAGCAAACCGGGTTTTTGTGTCCGTAAAGAAGGTTTGGGATCCACCAGATTGCTTCCCTCATCTTTGTGTAGCAATGAATGGGAAGAAGAATCACTTTCTGGAGAAAAGCTCTCTATATCTGAATCTGAGTAAAAAAAACACAAGTAATAAGCACTTAATTTATGAACAACAATAAGCAAACAGTAAAACAAGTCTTCTACCTTTGGGTCTCCCGGATGATATTCCTGGATCCCCTTCTTCAACATGTGGAACACTGGAATCACCTTTAAATTCAATTTAATTACAAAAACATTCAGAAATTCCTTTTTTTAAATTATATGTAACAATAAGACACATTAAAAGTTAAATATTGAATATATTTATTAAAAGAAAACTTTTGAATACATAAATAGGAGGATTAAAAATGTGTTTAATCAGTCAAGCAAGAAGTCTAAACTTTAATCTTGAAAAAGCTTTTAATATTATAAATTCTTGATCAGGACTTGCAGTACTTATCAGGTTTTAGATATAAACATGAGCTGACTTTAGGTTAAAGCTTGGGGTCGACCAAAAACTTTTCAAGTCTCTAAAAATGTTTCACACCTCGCTGACTAATTGGATCCTCACTTTCCAGCGAAGGAAAGGTGAACTCCCATTCACCAGATGATTCGGGATCATTCTGGAATTCATTGAACATATTCTGCTGATCAGGAAGGTTTGAAAACAGGTGATCGATCCCAGTGATGGACTCAGAAAAACCTGAAAAACACGAGAAATCACTTTTACAGGAGGAGATAAATTCTCACATTTTTATTCTTGAATTATTATGCAATTGCTACCATGTGTGAGTGATAAAGCTGGACTAGTCAACTCAGAATTCTGGTAGACTCTTGGAGTTCTGGAAGAAGTGGAGGAATCCTCAGTAAGCGGGGATTTCTCGGGAGCAGAAGTGGATGTAAATGCATTTTCAACGACAGCTGAGGGAGCATTTAGATCCACTGTGTAGCAGAACGGGACTGGAAGAGAACATTTGACATCAGAAATAGAGTCTCTGATTGAACACACTTGATTCAGCTTCCTTACTCTCTGTGACAGGCTTGGAGGATGCATTGACCAGGAACAACCTCCAGGAGAAGTGGATGATCTCTGCAGAGTCGTTGCAGTCCTCACACACTGCTCTGACAGAGAAATCCTGATCGCAGCTCACCTGATCTCCCTGACACTCGGGACAATGAACGGACACCTTCCTGTATTGATGATAATTATTTTTAAACACTCTCAATTATTTTCACTTTTAATTTTTTAAGTCCCGTACCCAGTTGGGTGTGATGACAGGGTGAGGAAGATCTCTGATGAGGCTGAACGCTCTTTGCTGTGAACCGTCAGTGTGAACTGGAACTGGTCAAAGTTAGACTTCAAGAGGCTCATGGGAAATTTGAGGACAGGCGATGAAGTGGGAATGCTTTGATTGAAGCAGAAACTGGAGATGGTACTGACTGGCTGACACGTCCAACTGTATCTAAAATGCAAAAAGAGATGAAGATAAACAAATCACCAAAACTCTTCACTTTAAATTCCCACTTCGACTTTATTTTTACTGTAAATTTGTTCCTGGTGGTTTTTTTTATTATGATTAGCCAAAAACAAAAATACTTTTTTAAAGAAATATTTTCTGCAGGAGCTCATTAGAAATCTACCTCTGAGTTCTGGGCGGGGCTGTTGGCACAGAAGTAACTCTACATTGGTATCCCAGCATTCCGTTGATGACATTCTCTCCCTAGCTTACAGAACCTCACAAGGTCAAGCTAACAGCTCAGCAAAAAAACAAAAAACGCTACCAATATCAGGGCTATCCAGATGTACAGTTTTGTGCCAGATGGCGATGAGAAAAATTAAGACAATCTGGATTTTTTTACCCCACTGGCAGATATATATATATATATATATATTTTTTTTTTTGCTTATTTAAAAAGAAAATGCACCTTTATGTACTTTTGTTGATTTAGCAACAGAGTCAGATTATATGTTTTCTTTTTTGGCTCCTTTTCATTTCTTAACTGTTATGATTGTATTATTTTGATATTATGTTTTCTTAATAAATGAAATAAATATAAAAAGTGTTGCAGATTTACATTTTTTACTTATTTCTAAGGGGTCTGAATCTAAAGAAGAAATACTTTTTAATTCTGGCAACAGTTGTGTTTGTGATCACAAGCAAAAACCCACTTAAATGTCTCCCGATGGTTGGAGGTCTTTTATTCATAGATCATAATCTTACCTGAGCGGGTTTGAAGGGAAGTCCGGATCATAAGACGCCCGTCCATCCAGAGTGACCTCACCGCTGCTCTTTATGTTAACATAGATGTTAGTGCCCCCCAGGATGACAACCACAACCGGGCTTGGCACCACCTGAAGCCTCACCGTGTAGTTGCTGTACACCACACTACCAACAATCTGTACCTGTGAAGAACTGGAGTTTCACATGACTGCAAAACCCACAGTTTCAGCTCCAGAAACGCTGGTACAATTTGAGTTTTGACTCACCCTGGCTGTGGCCTTGTAGATGCCATATTGGAGGGTGAAGCTCTGCAACACCAGGCTCTGTCTGTGTGTGCTTGTGACAGGCAAAGGGACGGTCAAACCTGCAGAGTCGTGTAAGGTCCAGGAGTAGTGAAGCTCTCCTGATACACTGCAGTTTAGGTCGCTATCAAACGACACACCCAGACGGACAACCTCATGTCTCCGCACCTTTAGGACCAGAGGAGTGGGGTATATTCAGCTCAGAATGCTGTCATTAGTGTTCTGACATTTATCAAGTTAATACCTGTATTTTGGGAGGGCCCAGGCTTTTGACAGGTGGAGGCTTGCAAGGTCGGTCCACAACAAAGAGATAGCTGCTTAGAGAAGCGGAGCTAACCAAGTTGGATGCAATCACCACAATATTAAACTCCCCTGTGCTGCACAGGAAACACACTTGTTATTTGAAAGAGCAGGATAAATAATAGCCTAAATTTATGCTAACTTACCGGACAAAGACATGCTGCTCCGTGCTCAGCCCAAACCTGACCGTACCGTCTCCAAAGCTCCACAGAAAGGTGAGGTTGGTTCCCACGTTGACTCTGCAACTCACTGTGACCGTGTGGTTCTGCATAACTGAAGCCGCATGAACCAGCCTGTTGAGCTTCACTGCTCTCTGCACCACCAGCGAGAACTCTTTGGACCTGACGGACACCTGACCCCAGAATGCAACCACCACCAGCTTATATCTGCCGAAACAGAAACCAGTCAGAGAAAAAGATTGCAAATAACAAAGAGCTCCTCTACTGCTTGGATGGGTTGTCATACATCCCAGGGCTGCGGTATCTTTTGGTGACGGTCCTTGAGTTGACTCGTGCTGATGTGAAGTCTCCAAAGTCCCACAGGAAGTCCACGGGATCCAAAATGTCCACCACAGCCAGGAGGGTTATATCTGTATTTGTGGAATAAGCCTGATTCTCTGTGTGAATTCTTATAACTAGGAAATAAAAGCAAAAAATGTGTGTTAGCAAACTGAAATTAAAAATAATATACTTTTTCTTCTGTCTTTTTTGTGTTTCCTCTCATTACTTTTGAGCTGCACACTCTAAGCTGGCTTTGACTGACTGTTTCCATGTCAGATTACTTTAAGCTTGTGGTTTCCTCTCCCTCTTGACACACATTCTCACAGGTTTGCTCCGAACAGACACTTGGGTTTCAGCTCGCAGCTCAATTACAGCTGCCCCGCTGCGGTCGAAAAGCAAAACCACTGTTGCCTCTGCTTCTGCGCTGTAGCTGCTTCCTACAGTAATGTTGTATTAGCAGGCCGAGGCACCGTCAAATTGGATCCTGCAGTCGTGCCAAATGTTGTGACTAAGAGTGGATTAAAAAGGTTTTTGTTTCTGACAAAAAAATCCCTTTAGCTGGGAAAGTGTGAGATGTGAAGCCTCGCTTTTGACAGAGTTTGTGTCCTTCCAAGCTACTCCTAAAGATAATCAATGCCAACACAGCAAAAACGTCATCTTAAGAAAGTAAAAAGACCTTTTTTCAACAAAAAAATCTTAGTTTGAAAAAAACATATCTCAGTGACTGAAACAGTTTGGTCTTAAGACTCCTTTTTCTTACCCTATTTGCA
>NC_050531.1:12157481-12158480 GCF_002922805.2 Oryzias melastigma
GAACATCTAATATCACACAGCAAGCAGAAGGGAGGGAGATGAGTTGATGGAAGCTGCAAGGTGGCATTGCCCTGCAGATGTGGTGAGGTGGAGGTGTGAAGATACTTGACATTTGTGTGTTTTTACAGTGTGAAGTTACCTTGATCACAGAGCATCACGGGTCCGCTCGGGTCTTCATGAACCTCCTTACTGTGGTTGTTTTGTGATTCCAACATGAACTCGAGGACCAGCAGACGTTCTTCAGAACTCACTCTGACCTGCAGGAGTGCAGCCACAACCACAAACAGAGATGGGATTTTAGTAGAAATCTCTTCATTTTTTTGTCATAAATAAAATATTCTATTTGAGTGTGTTTCAGACACTTGTTCTACTCAGTCTACCATTTTTAAACAAATGCAATTACCTACAAAAGTGGAACACTTTAAGAGGAAGAACACTGTCTTTCTATTGTGTTTTAGATACAAAATGAAACATTTAGATAATAAATTTCATAAAACATTTAGTTAAAAAAAGCCGCTTTTTACTAATAATAGTCAACTTAAATGTGGAATATGGAATATTTTTTTTTAATTAAACTATCATGAAGGACGCAGCAGAGCTGGAGAATGTGTATGTGGAGTTAAAACAAAAACATAGAAAGTGGTTTTATATTTATATTCATGTTATTCATTATTAACGTGTTTATCTTAGCTTGTTTTTTATCTGTATGGATCAGTTTTAATGATATTTCTAATGCTGCTTTACCAGTAAAAAAGCATTTAGAGAGATAAATGTTGACAGACGCTGTTCTTCACCACTTCAGACAGTGAATAAAAACAAGTTTCCATATTCTAATGTGTGTTTCTTCTGTATAGATCATGCATTACAGTCAACTTTAAACATATATAATCTCTTTAAAGAAAAAAGAAGTTGCTTTCTAGCAGATTTAGCCCCAAATTGGGGGAAAATTGAATAAAATAAACGAATGAACGGGTAAAATTATCTACTTCCCATGTAGCC
>NC_050531.1:12159245-12198077 GCF_002922805.2 Oryzias melastigma
TTATTTTTTTTATGTCTTAAAATTTCTCGGAAATGCAACAAAATAAAGACTTTCGAATTTGGGAGATTTGTATCCCTTTTTGGGATATTTATCAATGACATCTCCCAGTATTTAAAGTCAACACAAAAAAAGTTATTCGTGAACTTTTGAATTTTTTTTTTCAGATTACATTTTAACTTTGTAATTGCTTTTTTAAATTTTATCTACTGATATAAAGCTATTTTTATAGATTTAATATGATTTTTGTCAAATATGCCCCCAAAAAGAGTTTTTTTTTCAAGTAATTTTCTTTTAGTGGGGAACTTTGAGTGAATTCTTCTTGCGGCAAAGTTTTCTTTTAGTCCTCAGAGCAGGGAAGGTAAATTTATATATATATATATATATGTATATATAAATATTGTTCATCTCTCCCTTTTTTTAATAAATTTCTTGCAAAACTTAAAGAAAAAACAGCTGGGATCAAGTATGAAATTATGAAGGGAAATTTTGCATCATCAAAGTCAATAATACCCAAAGATGAAAATAAAATATTTTTTAATACAATTCTACTTAATGTTCTCAGTAAGAAAATAAATATTTTTTAATTGCAAACAAAGAAAAACGCCTTTATCTCAGCGTTTTGTAGAAAATACATAGATATCAGTAAATTAATGTTTTTATTCTGAAATTAATTTAATATTTTATTTTTTTTATTTTAATAATCTTTAGAAAATGACTGAAACTGCTAGTCTGACTCACCAGAGAGCCCTTTAAACGGTCGGAGCTGTGCAGGCGGGTCGTCTCTGTTCCGTCTTTGTCCTGGGGGGCAAAGCAGCAGCTGTAGTCTTTTACCAGACCATCCCTCGCGCTGCATACTTCCTCAACGAGCTCCCTGTCGGGGCCAAAACGTGTGCAGGAGACGCGGCAAGAGACCTCCAGAGAGAGCTCTAAGTGGAGGCCAGAGGCATGAACATCTGGAGAGAAAGTCAAAGGAAGAAAGAAATTAAAGCTTTTTTAGTTGTTTAAATGTTTCCTGATCAATCCACAGATTTCCCTTTTTTTCTTCAGAGCATACCCTTTTTATGTTTTTCTGATGTGTTCCAGATCCAGTCAGAGCACGCAGTGAACAAATCATCATGCGACACGTTGACTTGAGGGGAACTTTGACCTCTGGAGGTCATCACAGAAACACGGAGGAAGTCCTCCTTCAAACCTTCATTCTCTGGACAGAAGAAGAACATAACAGTGATTTGTAAAGATATTATGAATTGTTTGATAAGATTGGAAATATTTTTTATAGTTAAATTGTAAATATTATTTGGTAAAATGCCATAAAAATCATAAAATGTAACCAATTTTTATTTCTTTTTTTTTCCCTTTTTTTGTGGTTTTTATTTTATGAACACAACATAAAAAGCTACAAATTATTTTCCTTATAGATATTTTTCTGAGTTTTTTTTTTACTGTTTCTCCATTTTCTTCAGCTATCAGAAGTTGAATGATGGAATTACATTAAAAAATAGTACCAGCTGACCCGTGCACTCCTGAAAACAAACTCCCAAGTTTCCAGAAACCTTTCTGGCACAAGTCCTCCCACCTTGCTCCCGTCCTGGAGAGCCTGACGCTCTTAAGCTGCACTGAAACAGCCCTTCAATTCTGTCAAGTGCCACCATTCCATCCTGTCTAAGAGCAGAGAAAAAGAAAAGAACCACTGACATTTTTTTAAACCGGATCAAGATGGAGCAGATGAAGCCAGGAAGGCAGCAGCTTGTCTCACCTTTGTCTTTCACTTCCTGTTTTCACATCTTTTGTCTCTTCATTGGAAGACGTGTTGAAACTCAGCAGACCATGCAGCTGGTTGCCACAGTAACAGCAACACACTGAGGGGAGAGCTGCAACCTGGTGCCTTTACCAACAAATATTAATTTATTTTATGTTTCTTCCTCCTCTTAGTGGGACAGAAGCAGAAATGTGATGTTGGATGAATGTAGTCCAAACCAGAAAAATGGCTTTTTGATTTGAAGGATTTTGGTAGAATGTGTTACATATATATTTGATATATATCAGCATTTTATTATTTTTGTAAAAATAGAAAATTAAAACTTTGAGAAGGGTAAAAAATAAAAAAATGCATGCTCAATGAAACTAAATGGAGTCTTTTCAAATTGCAAAAGTGTAATTCACTGAAAATAAACTGTTCTTATGATTGGTGACTTTAATAAAAATCTATTTTCATTCCACATGCGGTGCGCTCTGACTTTACTTTATTTAACTGTGTTCTTCTTCTCAAATAAAAATCCCATGTCGAGCGGAAGCGTGCTCGAACTCACCTCTTATCCTTGCAGCAGCCCGCCGGGTCAAGGTCACCGCCGCCGATGGATGCACAAACCTGGAGAGAGCTGGCGTTGACGCGCCCGACGCACCACCCAGAACCCTCCAGACCTGATGACGAGACAGAGGAGCGATGAAGATGCAGGGAGACGAGCGAGCAGATGCACAGAAAGAGCATGTCTGCGTGAGCGCAGAGGCCGCGCCGGGAGAGGAGAGAGGCAGACGCGCGAGGACGCATGGGCGGAGGAGAGCCTGGGAATGCATGTGCGCACGCGGGGTGTGGCGGAAGGCGCACTGAGGGACCACTGTATGCAAACGATGACGCTGTGAGAAAGAGGAGGAGAAGGAATGTGGTTTATATGTAGAGTCAAACCGATTTTATTTGTGGAAGCAACTGAATTACGCATGCGTGACACAAATTTATCTCAAAAGAGGAAAAGAATAAAAGTACAAATTTATTAAAAATTGATTAAAATAGTCTATTGGGGATGAAATCTGATATCTCCCCATTTAAAAAAATGCATACACTGGAATTAAATCTTAAAAAACAAAATGAAGTTTAGACACAAAATGTAAAATTTAAGAGAAGATTTGCTGCTTAGGCTGTCAAAAATTCTCAATAAATATATAAAAAGCTAAATGTAAAGGTGATCTGCACTACTAGATTAAAAAGAGCGTTCCCCTTGATCTTGCGTCCTCTTCTTCAGGTAAACTGACCTTTGGTCTTCCCAAGCACCGACGACCTTCAAACCATGACCACGAGCCTTCATGAAGATTTTTGTTGTTCCAAAATCCCATTTCATCCAGACAACATATATTGTTAAAATAAATACAGCCCTGAATATTCAAAAAATATATATAATGATTGGAAGTCAGTTGGCAATTTGAACACTTAGCCAATCTGGACTGTTTTTGGAAAAAAAATATTATTGGAGTTTTATTTATTTTTGTTTCAGTCTAAATGTATTTTTAGGGAATATGAATATGGGTCAATTCTTGCATATAGTTTCATATCTGGTCTTTTCTTTCGTGTTTCTGTGTCGCTTTTTGTTTCCAGCTGTCATTCCCTTCAAAGAAGCGCAAAAATAAATGTGCACATCGTGCGATTTTTGCGCATCTCGCTTGAAAATCTCCCATTGTGTCGATAAAGTGTGAAAATACAATCCCTCTCAGCGGGTTATTCCACACATTACATCTCATATGTTTGCTTGAAAGGGCCAAAACGCCAAACAGAACCAGGACAGGTCAACAACTCTGCGTGTGCATCACCGAGTCCCAAACTCCGCCGTTCCACCTTAAAAACTCTTCCTGATTAGCAGACCTCCCCTTTAAGTAGAAGTGTATAGTTCTCTATAGAGCCAGCAGGGGGCGCTTTGAGACCGCAGCATTGGAACAGCTGAGAGCTGAATGATGCGGAGAGAGGCGCAGTAAAGTGTTTACTTTGTTGAGGTGAATTTATTTTATTTTATTATTTTTGGGGGCAATTTCATTTAAGTTTGAACCTAAAGAGGTCCTTAAGTTTTTTTTTAATTCAAAGAAAAATGTTCCAAATAAATTAATAAAGTGATTCTAAAGCTGATTTCCTTTCCTTTTTATATTCAAGCAGCCGTTTCGGTCCATAAATCGTCGCTGTTTGTTTCAGGTAAATTTGCAGCGAATGTTTAAATGTCGGATAATTAGAGGTGAGTTAATTAAATGATGGTGAGCTCCATAAATACGCAGCTGAACCCCCCGGAGAGTCTGTAGAGACCCCCGAAGTTTTCCTGGATCTCACGAGAGCGGCTCTTCCAAAACATCCTGACGCGCGAAGCTTTAAGGACGCGTGACACCCGTTTGGGCCTGCGGGTGACACTTCTTCACCCGAGTCCCCCGGAGTTCGTTTGGGGGCGTGCTCGGGTCTTTCCGCACGGGGTGATCAATAAACGATCAGAATCTTTCCCGCTTTGCTGCGCGGCTGTGCGTCAGGGCGCTGCGCAACGGAGAACCCCGATAAAAACAGGAGAGGAGTTATGTAACCTGCACTGAAGAAAATAGCCCCCGCGGAGCACCGGGAGGCTGCGGGGTGAATGGCAGGAGCGACGCTTGGTATAAATAAATTAAACACGTCTAATGGAAGCACAGTTTACCTATAACCTTATATCAGGTGATATAAAAAATTCTAATTAAATAGGAAAAAAATCAACCCAATTTCTATCAGCTCATCTAATTTGGGAGTAAAAATGTTTTCTAATCAATTCTGTGACACTTCATGGTCCACCATCAATTATAATAACTCAAATTGTGTATTTTTCCTGAAAATCTGAACCATACGTCTGATCATTTCAACCAACCGATTACTTTCCTATTGATATTTGTCTTTTAAAAACAGCAAAAAGGTTAGTTTCTCTGTTTGGCACAAGAAAAATAAGATAAAAAAAGCTTGAGGGAAATAAATCAGATTAAAACTTCAAGTAGAAACAGAAACAAGGATAAAAAAAGGTTCCATGTTCTCTGACAGCTCATTGCATATTTGTGTTCTCCTGAAGCTCCTTCTCAACACCTGATTCTCACCTTTCTGCTCCTCCAAGGAGCTTTGCCTCTCTCCACTCTCTTCAACATTTCATTTTAAATGTTGACATTTTCAAAAAGCGTTTGGAGATAATCAACTGACGTGACTCATGGATCAGTAAAGCAGGTTAACAGGTCTGTTGGGGCGATTTTATCGCTTTGATTCATTTATAAAGAATGCTCTGCGCTTGAGTCCTCATTGTGCTTAAGTCTATAAGTAAAAGATCCTTATTTAAAAGCTTGGACAGCACTCTGTGCTGTTTTCCTCCGGGATGGGGGGGTTTGAGAAGGAGCTCAGGTTACATTGCAAACAAGGCTCATTCGGGCCAAATCATAACCGTGGATCCACTGCAATACAGATCTTATCAGAGCAGAGCTGTCACATGTTTGACAGGAGAACCTTCTCTTTCAGAAGAAAGAAAAGGAGGCTCAAAAAGATTCATCTTTTGAGTTAAATTCAAATCTTGGTACGTTTTGAGCAAAATAGAATGGAGTTGGCTAAAAAATGAATTATAAAAGACAGTGAGATGAGAATCGAATCATCCTAATCAAGTCTGAAGCAGCTTCTAGCTGAAACTAAAAATGTAAAATGACTCAGAAATGAAACAAACTTCATTTTCCTTTAATGCTTTGATTTTTACTCATGTGCAAACATCAAAAATTGACATTTTTCTGAACTAAAAAGACTAAAAGGAAAAGCTCCTGCTCCACACAAACCTGCTTTTGACACATTTTGTCTCGCGCCTCCCCTGCCCCGCGGCAAGCCACAAAGCTGTGTTTTTCATCAGCCCCCTGCTTGACAAATAGGCTTGGAGGTGAGAGCGGCTGTCGGCTTAAGCAGGGAGCAGTGGCACTGACGTACTAATCAATACGCCAAAAAGGGCCAACATGCAGATGAAGAATTGTTACAGCGAATTCTGATCATTTTTCCTTTCATTGTTTGAACGTGTTTGTGTTATTTTTCCAGCTCCCCGAGCCTCAACTCCTTATTCAATGACTCCCTGGTATGAGAGGTCAAAGGTCGCCGCTGCTTGTGGCCTTGTTCAAATCCCTCTATAGTGTGAGATGTTCTCAACTGACCTGTCACTTAAAAAAGGAGCAGAATGTTGGTTACAGAGCATACAACTTTCTGTTAAGCAGGACTTTAAATCAAAAATATTATTTTATTGTTTTTAATTACAAATAAATTGATCAGAGAATAAATATCAGTTTAAAATTATATATATTTAGTTTGACAAATTGGTCAGTTTAGCTTATTTATGGTGAAAAACGAATTGAAAAATCTTCTGACTTTAAGATAATAATATTTTTTTGCAAAGGGAGTGTTGTGAGATTTTCTTATGAAAGATATATTTTAAATAGAATTTCATTTAAAAGTACATTTTAACTGTACATTATACCATATTTACAGTCCTTCAACAAACTTAAACATAATAATCACCTTTATTTCTGAGTAAATGACCCTTCAAATGTCTCAAACGTTTGCTGCACATTAAATCAAATCCTTAACGAAGCTAAAATGTACATTTTTCGTCACTATTTCAGAAAAAAACAATAATCAATAGGAATATTTTCCTTCTGATTACTTGGAGTTTAACTCTTCTCCTATAGAAAGGGAATCCCTGTCTCTCCGTGACGTCATGACGCCGATAGCGTCGATAATTGATTGAAATGTGTCGCTCGGCATCCTCGCGCTTCCTCCGACGGGAAAGGGGGCTACATCTGGCTCTGTTCCGTCCTGAGAAAAGCCCTTACAAATGAGGTTGAGCTCCATGACCGGGCAGAGGCCCTCTGGCGCAGCTTCTCCCCCTGTGCATGACAACACCCCCCACCCCACCCACCCAAAAATATATTTATATAAATGTCACTGAGCAGCAGGGAAATCTAAGGTTTGACCTCTTCAAATTTCCTGAACTTTATGAGGATTTGGTATATATATATATATTTTTTTTACTAATTAAAGAAACAACTACTGTGTCATTTAAATAAATTAGTTTATTTTCCCCCCTGGAAGTATGAAGTGAAGCAGCGTCTCTCCCTTTGCGCATGCAGCGCTTTGTCCGCTCTTCCCCTCTCTGGCGCTGGTCGCCGCCAAGGTAATTAAAAGGGGAATGCCACCTATATACACACATCCACATGTTCTACTTACAGTGTATTTGTTTAAACCCATCTCTGTTATTTTATTTATTTATTTACCGGAGTCTAATAATTAAAATCCTACGTTTGGTTTTGATCGGTATAAACTCAGATTCTGTGCGTAAATTTACGCACTGGAAAACGTGCATTTCTCCTCAAGTGTGTAAGCACTCCATGTGTGTTCTTAGAAAATATAAAATATACATTTAATAGGAATTACTTCATCATTTTGTTGAAATTTAAACAATTTGTGCACTTACTCAGAATGTAGTTCTCCTTTATGCAGCAGCTTATCTTCGAGATTTTCATAGAGGGAAAAGTTCTCCGTTTTATTCCAAAATCTTAATCCTAGTGACGCATTCATATTTTGGTTTAAGAAGTCAGGACCAAAATAATATTGCAGATTTAGGTTTAGTTCCCACAGAGGGAATAGGTTACAGTAAATAATAAAAGGAAATATCCTAAAATAAAATTAAAATATATTTAAATAATGTGATGTGATGTGTAATTACTAGTGGAGTAAATATTTCTCTAATATTTTGGCATTGTGTTTTCTTTTCTTTTCAATGTCAGAATTTAAACCAATAATTTCAATAATAATAAAAGTTATATTTTTGATTAAAACTTTTTAGCCAAACTGTTTTCCTGTGAGTTTTTTTAATTATTTTTTTCTGTTTTTTGGGACCACTTTTTCAGCATGACCCTTAAGGACAAATGTTCTTCTTTCAGTGGGTCAGCGGCAGCCCTCCCCCATCCCCACCCCACCGTGCACGCGGCAGGTCACGGGGGCAGGGAGCGTGCTGTGCAGCTTGCAAGCTACAGAATGTGTGTGTTTAAAAAGACAATTTTTTGTTTGTTTGTTTGTTAAGAAAAAAGAAAAAAAAATGTGAATATTTGTGGGGTTTTTTTCATTGTGTTCTATTTTTTTCTATTATAATTGTCAACATGAAAACCTCCTCAGAGCGCATGTGTCTCCAAGGTAAACTCTAACAGCCTGCCTGATTCTCGAACTTTACGCACGTGCAGGTGAAGCTTTCTGACGTACTTTTTCATTTTGTATTACACCTTAATTGGTTTACTTAATTAAAAAAAAACTCCTTCTGTTGATATTCTATAAAAGTTACAGTCTGTTGGTTCCCAATCCGCGCAGGAATTTAACCCTAAAACGCCAACAGTCCGGCATAATGGCTCCCAGTGTGGCCCCTCGAGGCTCCCGCAGCTGCAGCGGCCTGCACGGGGCCAGTCAGCCCTGCATGGCTGCAAGCCGTGGCTCCCCTTATCAATCATAGCAGGGGGGGCTTTGACCTGGATTTCTGTGACTCTGAATCTCATTAATCTGGTCCCAAACATGGGAAGAGAGGGCGCAGGGGCAGATCTGGTCAAAAGTTATTTTGGAGATGTTTTCTGATCGTCATAAACGTTGAAGAATCGCGCGTTTATGGCGATCAGGACGCTGCTACCTGCGACTGAATCACTTTGCATGGAGTTTTAGTTGCAGAAAAAGCTTTTTAAGTTCATATCAAACAGCTGATGATACAATCAGGCTATAAAATGCCCCATAACACCTCATTTGCTTCAATTTTTGCCCCTCACGCCAGCAAATAAACCAAAAACACCGTTTAATCTTACACAAATTAAAATTCTAATCATAATCCCCCCCCCCAAAAATGTACACAAACACATGAAACAACACAAGATGATTACACTTAGTCCCGTTTAATGAGTGTTCCATTATTAGAAAAGAGAGGGAAAGTGCTTCAAAACAAAAATCCACCCTTCAAGTTTCACCTTTTTTGAGTGCAGTTCTCCAATGTCCACCACACACATCAATATACAAGAAAGAAACCGCCGTAAAATTCACAAAAATAAATATTCATATAAACAACCAGTGACTTCATGTCAAAAACCTGACCTCAAGTATTATTTATAGAATTAAAAAGGGGAATTAATGAGGAGGGAGTGGAGGGGAGCATGCAGCCTCTTATAGCTGCTGCACCATGCGATTGTTTGCATTGATAGTGTCGCTGTCGGAGAACTATTTGTCTTAAGGATGGAACGGCCTCCCCAGCAGACCAGTGCCGCCCTCTCTGCCCCTGGGCCGGGCTTTGTGGGGTGAGAACGGGGCTGCTGCTGCATCAGGGAGCCCGTCCGCCTCTGGGTTCCCCCCCTTCTTCCCTATATGCAGTGCTGCCTTTGCTTTTGACATGCGGATTAAAGGTTGAAAGCTTCGCTCTGGCAACACAGCAACTCCCCCCCATGTCTCCACCCTGTGCAACCCCCTCCGTTTTACTGCTACCCTGCTTGTATAGGAGCTTGTGCCACAAGAGGCTGAGAAAAGTTCAAGTTTGAGTTCCAGCCTCAAAAATAAGGCTCACGGTGATTTAGGGCTGCAACCACATGAACAATAGAGAGTAAAATGCACTTTTTTAACATTTAATTCTTTCTTTTTTTGTTGTTGTTGTTTCTATCCCACAATTCTCTGTGCTTGTGAGGAGGCTGACATCATTCAGGGGCTTTGAGTTTGTTGTGATCTGGCTCACCATAAGCTGGGGGCCTCTCTTTGTGGCAGACAGAAAAGCATGCCAATTAGCAGAGCGCCTCCTGCACTGCCAATGACGTCGGCGCCGAAAATGCCTGCATGTTGTTGCAGCTCCGACCCCTTCATTTAAAGGTATGTACACTGGAGCTGCACATAAAGACAACACGGAGCAGGTCAGGGGCCGCTTTACATTCAGGATGCGTTGGACAAATAGCAACATTCCAGGAAAACCTGACTGTGTGGTGGGATGCTGCAGAGACAGACGCGTCAGCAGCTCAAAAATGGGTGAATTTCAAAATAAAAGTAACACAACAATCCAAAGACATCTGTTTGGCTTCTACATTTAACAGCTTCCACTTCTTCTCAGAAATACATTTCACATTAAAAGCCCATCAAAGCTGAAACAAAAACCGTATCAAAGTGCAATGCATGCGAGCTTTTCTCCTGTGCTTTGTGGTTTTGTTTTTGTAAAAACCCAAAGTGGTTATACGAGGTGTTTCTTTACGCACTTTCTTTTTTGCGTGCTGTTTTGGTCCCCCTCCCTCACCCTCCCCTCACTCGCAGCAAATCACATCCCACCTCGAGCCATATAGTCGTTCTGTCAGATACTGCAATGAAATCGAACATTTACGCGCTCCAAACGCATCCATGGCACAAAACATGGTTAGAGGATCCAGAAGGGGCGCGCGGGTTCCTGCGTTTTGATTGTCTGTATACATAAGGCCTTTGTTGCGTCTGGAGCAGCGTCTTTATGCCCAAACATGTTTGCTGAAAGACGAAAAATCAGAGCACCATAGAGAACAACAAAAACAATAATAATTGATGAAAATATTCTATATAAATAATCACAGGAAAAAAATCAATTAGAAATATAGGCTATCACGTGGCACAAATTGGGAACCCTGATTCTCCCACTTTTTTTTTTGCTTATTTGTGTTTTTCTAAGTCAAACAGCCTATTAAAATGTAGATTTAAAAAATGCTTTTTTAAAAATTACAAATCAATTGAGAAAAAAACAACTTCAAATAAAAAATATTGCTTGAAAGATTGAGAGGTTGCTTTTTAAATAACATTTTTGAATCCTCGCAGTTTCTTGGGCGTTGAGAAGCAGGGTTGTGAGGCTTTTCCTCACCAAAAACAAAGCAGAGGGTATATCCATTCAATCATTTGTAGAGAAAATGGGAAAATCAGCATTTTTTGCGCGCACTGTGCGCTCACTTCCGTGTAAAGGCAACGCGCGGGTGGCTTTCTTTCTTTCTTTCTTTTTCTTTCAGTATTTCCTCGTTCTCTGAGCGTGCGGTGGGGGAGGGAGAACCTGGCCGCCTGGCCGCCACCTCCACACGGGGTGGGACGGAGGGGGAGGCCCGGGGCCCCTCAGCGAGTTCAGGGAGTAAGCGGGACACAAATCCCCGTCGCTGCCAACAACCAGCGACGGAGGCGTTGGGAAATTTGCCATCAGGCTGAAAGCGGTTTTTGCGGGCGACGCAACAGTGCTGCGTTTGCGTCTGCTCGGTAAATCCTCCGCAGACGCCTCGTCACAGCCCGCGGGACGAGGTGAAGAAGAGGAAGAGGAGGATGACCTGCTGGCTCCAAGAGGGTTCTGCTTTGAATGCGTCCTTGAACCCCTGAGCTTCTTGCTCCCCTGCACCGGAGCCCGGCAGCTTTTGTTCTTGGGCTCCCCCTCCTCGAGACACGGGGAATCCTGCTTACTCCTGCATTCCTGAGGACCGCAGGGGGACCTGGGGGCCACATCGGGGCTTTTCTCTGTGACTTTAATCCCGCTTTTGAAGAAGTCCCCTTGTTTGATGGCGGGACTCTGACCAGTCCCCCCCTCTGTCTTATCTCTTTTACATTTGCTCTGGCTCTGGTATTCATATTCGTCACAGTTTTCCTCCACTTTAACTTTCACATTGCAGAGGTTGAAGGGGGGTGTCCCAGCTGTCCTGCCACTGTCCAAGTGGGGGGCTTCATCCGACTCGACCTTAATTTTTTTATTGGGAGATGGTGCTTTCAGGTAGCTGGATTTGACCTCTTTTTTGTCGACACATTTCTGGGGTTTATTAGAGTCGCACTGGGTGCTCAGTCCCGAGAGGCACCATGGTGCTTTGCGGGAGGGGTGGGAGGCCTTACGCCGCTCCTGTTCTGCTGAAAACAGGAGCAGGTCATCCGCAGGATCGCTTGGGTTTTCCTTTGTGGGTTCGGTAAAGCTCTCCAAAACAGTGCAGGTCTGCAGGGGTGTCGTTTCCGGTCTGGTTTCACTGCTTTTTAGGGTATTTGTTTGTGAATCAGCATGAGTCTTGCACTGTTGCTCCTCCTGCAGCAGCTGCTGCTGGTTGTAGTGAAAGGTGGGCTGCAGGACCAAAGGTGCTTTGACAGAACTCTGACTTTTGGCGAGAGAACCCACCCGAGCGCGCCTGAAGCGGATGCTCTGCACGGAAACGCGGCTCGAAACCGAGCTGGAGTCGGACTGAGAGGAGCTGTCGTCCTCCGAGCTGACCTCTGAACTTTCCGACGGCGTGTCATCTTCCTCCTCCTCTTCCTCTGAGCTCCCTGAGTTGCTGCTTGTGGAGAAACCGGAGCCAAAATCCGAGTCCGGGCAGACCCGGTCAGAGTAGGTGCTGGATTCGGAGTCGCTGCTGTAACTCTCCGGAAAGCTCGACTGGAGATGGTGGTGGTGGTGATGATGATGGTGGTGGTGGTGATGGTGAGGCCGCGAGCCGACGTAGAAATCCGGGCTGAGGTGAAACGCGCTGAAGGACGCTGCGGAGGATTTGGGTTGGAAAAGCAGCACGGAGGGAACTTGCGAGTGTCTGCTCCTGCCCCACGAGTGTCTTGCGCCGTCCCTGCCGCCGCCCCCCTCACGCCTCCTCCTCCTTTTGTGGAGCAGGTCGCCGGCAGAGCGGTAGAGCCTGGAGTGCGCCATGGCGGACTGAAACACCACCGGCTGCCGGCTCACTGCGCTCCGGAAAAACGCATGCTTTTGGCTCAGATTTACGCGGCTTCCAGTCAATTTCTCAGTTTCGTAGTTTTTAAAGTGTTTGTGATTTGACTTCAGTCCAGAACGGTAATCCTTCTCGTGGGCTTTGTGGTAAAATTGAGGTAGTTTGGAGTCGCTAAGGCAAGGAGTCAGCTCTCTCCTCTGGCCGGGTTTGCCGTGACGCGTGATCGTCTCCGGGACTCCGTGCAAACTGAACCAAACTTTTTCCTTCCACAGTTCGGTATCCGCACGGATGAGCCCCGTGGACGCATCCTCGGTCCCGGGGGGGCATGCAGCTTTTCTTTTGGTAGACTTCAGAACCCGCTCCGTCTTGCAGGAGAAATACAGAGCCTCCACATCCTCCCGCGATATGAGGGTGCATTTGGCAGCATGGAAGGCAATGGAGTTTATTGCTTTGAGCTTCCGCAGCTCCTCCAGGTCGCAGTGGTGCTTTTTCACCTTCAGGTGGTCCATGCGCTTGTGCACCGTGGTCCGAGGGATGTTCTTCAGGAGGTCGGTGAAGACCTGAGACAAAGCAAACATCTGTTTCCCTTGGATGAGCAGGTATCCCAATCTCACTCCCTGCATTTCCTCAAAGCCACACTCCAAGTCTCCCATGTTGTATGCATCTATGAAGCCATGTCCTCTCAGATCAGGATGCAACGGTGAATGGCAGGGGCTCTTGAGCTCAAGGCATCCTGCTCATACCTTTAATCCATCCACCCCTCTGCTGCTGCGTCATGAAAAACTTTGGCATGCAAATCTAAACGGAGCCGTCTGATAATGAGCCGGCAGCATCCTCTCCTCGCCTCTCACCCCGATCCTGCATGGTGGAGGAATGCGACGGGACTGCCGTTATACCTGCCTCCACCGGCTCCACTCCCCTCTCTCTGTTCGGCAGCAGGACGAGGGGGTAAGTGTACACCACTGCTTCAGCCAAAGGGGTAAAATAGCAAAGAAGAGGGAGGGAGAGAGGGAGGGAGAGGGTGGGGAGGAGGAGGGAGAAAGACTGGGAGAGATACAGAATCAGAGGCAGAATGAAAGCTAAAATGCAGCTGCTTTCTTTCCTGGCTGCTGGCGGAGCTGCAAATGAAATGACCAGGGAGGGGAGGTGGGCCAGTGAGGAGACACCTTCATCAATTAATGCTGGCGGAGTCGACGCCCATTGGACGCCGCTGACAGGTGATGCAATAAAAATGGATAATCCATCCCACCCCCTCACACCCCACCATTACAGTACTTTACAATTTGGAGTAAAAAGGTGGAACACTGTTGTTTCATGGGGGTGGGGTGGGGGGTAGTTTTGTAGAATCACAAATAAAATAATATTATTGTGTTAAACTACAACAATAAAAATGTGTTTGCACTTCCCTTGCTGTCTTTTTTTCCCCCAAAATGCGCAGCAAGAATATATTTAAGGTTCCTATATTTGATTGTGCGCACTTCCTGAAGCGTATTGCTTTATCCAAGCTGCTTTTCCCTGCTAGTATGTTAGATAGTATATATTTATTTTAATGTACATTTAAAAGACATTGTTAACGCCAAAAACTGCTATTTCCCGGTTAAACTTTTACGCGCGCGTGTTTGTGCGCGCAGAGCAAAAATAACAACCCGATCTATCTTTTGTAATGCTCGTGTGAATTTAAGGGGTCATGCTGAGGCAGCAAAACTGTTGTTAAATTGCTGCAAATTATCTGGACCTGCTAAAATAAACGGCGAAGGCGGAGGACAGATGCGTAAAAAGTCAGATTTGCGCATCCATTCACGCTTTCTGATTTGGTCACCTTTTAAGATCAGTTTGATAGTATTTTAAAGTGAGCACATTTATTTGTTATTTTTCAAAATAACTCGCCATACTACATGCGTTTTCTGAAAAGTACAATAAAATGTATTTTGTTTACCTTGCACAAGATTTGATTTTTCTGAGTTCCTTTTTAGGGACAAATGCGCACTGTGTTTTTACGCACGTTCCAGAGGAACACGAGGTCTCTGTTGCAGCACCTTATCCATCATGCAGGCTTCTCGTGTGTGTGGAGGTGATGCAGCTGAAACCCCCACCCATGCATGCACCGGGCTTTCCGGGTTATTTATATTTGGATTAATTGTTAAAGCCGCATTATTCTGCTCGGATTTTCTATTGTGTTTCTCCCCTGAGTCACATCTCCTTCTACTCTTCCTCGCCTTTGCTTACCGTCTTTGTTACTATATTAAACGCGAGAATCCCCCCTGGCCCGTTCCTTATCGGCAGCGCTGAGGTCAAACTCAAGACTGGGCATGCTCGCTTCCACGTCAAGCCAGCTTGTGATTATTTACAGATGCGCCCACATTTTGAGTACTATAGGCACCAAACTTTGATGTTAACACAATACCATGCACGTGCCCGTGCATGGTATAAGCGTCACGCCCGTGCAAGTGCGCACGGGAGCAAAATCAGACAGGGCGGTTAAAAAACGGCCAAAATCAGTATGCAACACGATTTAATAAATTATACAAATATATTTATGTAAAGTTTTAAAATAGATAAATAAAAGCATCCTGTTTGACTCAAAAATGATGCTTTTACGCACCAGGAACATGAAAGTATGGGCCTGTCACAACAAGAGCGCGCCACCCGTTTGTGTGCAAACTGTGCGCCTTCTTGCAACTGTTTGCAAGTGTGACTGAAACCGGCCGGCCGATCACTGCATCCCAGCTCGGGAGTCGTTTAACCCACATTCCGAACTGCGCACATGCGTCATCTGTAGGACCTGCACGTGGAGCGAGGCGGGGGGAAACCGCTTTCACGTGCTGACGCCATATGACAGCCGGAATCAAAGAAAGAAAGAGAGGAGTTTGGAGTGTGTGGCCGTGGGGAGGAAGGTGGTTGAGGGGGGTTTGTAGCAGCAGATCCCTCTGGGGGATAGAGCTGCATGTCCCGGAGCCTCTGTGCGCATTCTGCGGATGCAGCGCGAAGGAACAGACCCTAAAGGTTCCATTCATCCCAACTCCTGACCGCCGCGTGTCTGTGCTGTCTGGGTGACCCGCATTTGTTGTTTTCTACACACAATGTCCCATATTTCCCTGGATTTTCCCTCTGATTCTGTCATTTATTTATTTTTAGTTTCCATGCGTTTGGATGTTCCATCCTCTCTTAATTGTTCTGTGGTTGCAAATAAATATTTTGAAAACACATTTCCTTTGAAGCAGAAGTTGTAGAGGGAGAACACGCAGCGCGCGTTCCAGTCTTTGTGTCAACAAAAACAGCACAACACACACTTTAATTGTGTACGTTTTACATAAAAATCAGCGTCTCCAAATGAATTTTCTGTTGAGCCCACCAAATGGCACAGGGGCATTTACCCCCCTCTTCCTCCGCCTCTCCTGCGTCTGGATTCCGGCCTGGACCGGTAAGGAGGAAATGAGAGCGAGTGGCCGACTGAGAGACGTCAAGAGCGGTGTGGATTTCTCACAAGTGCCCGCAGAGGGTTGGTGTGACCGGGGATAGATCTCCAGATTGATGAAGTTGGATCTGAATGCATCTGAAGGAGCACAGCAACGCTGCAGAACTAAAGGGTGGAGGTCAACTTCTGGTGCCTAAAAACGCTCAAATGAAAAGGATGAATTTTATGAATAATTTCTATTAAAATTTTTTATTAACCTGATATTTTTTTTACTAAAAGGAAGGGAACATTTCTGATGAAAAGCGCAAAAAAACAACACAAGGATTCTGTTATAGAAGCTGGAAGAAATTATTTTACGCACCACTTTTTTATTTTTTAGTTTTTATGAATTTGACTTTAAATTAGCAGCTTTCCTTATTGCCCCGCGCAAGGACTCGTGGTGCAGAAACTAAATGATCTGCCTCCTTGTTCATTTAAACAGCCACCAGACCAAACGCGCTGCTGCCTGCTTCTCCTGCAGCTCCGAGTCATTTGTTCTGCGTCGAGTTTTATGGAGACACTTGGTCAAGGAGGCGCAGGCACTTGTAGGCGCATGGGCTCTTTATGACACAAACCCACTGCCCCATGCCAAAACAATGAATTCCTCTCCACCCCCCACTACCACGGGAGAATGCGGTTTTACATGCAATCTGAGCCTGAAGTATGTGCGGACAGTGGTGGGGGAGGGCTCTCTTCACCTTTCACCCCACCGTGTTGGGAGTGTTTGTATTTTTTCCTCGGCCTCTGCGCTCTGGAGAAGAGAGCATGATTAAGGTCCTCACCAAGGGGTCTGGATGAGCGGTAATCAGGAAAATGATGACTGTTTGTTGTGCGCAACTTTATTCTTTTTTTTTCTAACTCAGCAGCAGTCCAGCCGCTCTGATTGAGAGCAGGTCCTTTATTTTTTCCCCCAAAATGTCTTTCTTTTAAAAAAACATATGACATAGGTAAATCCCAACCCTTTCCAGATCTATAAAGTGCTTTACAGCCCATAATTACTTCTTAAATTAATATCAGACTTAGTCAAATTTAATGAGGCATGTGAGGTCACAAAAGTTGAAAAACAGCCATAACTTCCAGCCATATTCAAACTCCTGCAGCGCACAAAGTTGAATCCAGAGATGCGTGCAGAGGCTTTGCAAATGTTAATATCTTCCCCGTTAATCTTCCAAAATAAAACGGTTTCAGAACGCAATTGTTTCAAAATAAAAGTTCTATTAGTGGTCATTTGTTGAGGCTTACGAGCTCAATCTGTGAAAACATTCCTGACAGACTGCGGTGGTTTCTGCTTTGCTTTACTTGCACGCACAACACACACGCGCGCACGATAAATATATATGTTTCTTTCTTTATTTAGAAATTCCAAAAACTTTAGCAAATCCAATAAGCAAGAATTGCCTGATGTTTGTCCCAGGTGAAAACAATGCAGAATCTTCCATTTTGAGAAAGGTATTTTGGTTGTTGTTTGCCTTTCCCAGCATGTTCAGTCGTAATGAACAAACACAGTCATGTTTCAATGAAAATTAACCTAACTTCAGTTGTATTGTGAATCCAAAACACCTAAAGGGAAAAAGTCTCCATTTCAATGTGAAGCAAATTGCAACAATAAACAATAAATAATCAAATATGTTGCAATTTGTTCCTCATAATGTTGCAAAGCTGATGGTTTTAGAATGTTTTTAACAACTCTTTGACTCAGTCTTTTAATTTCTTTCTTTTTAAAGTTATAAAAAGTTAATCAGAACAAACCATAATTTTACGCAAGAAATATTATATGTGTAAGTATTGCTAAATGGACATTTGTTGACTGTTGTTTTAATTTGTGATCATTTTTGTATGCAAAAAACATAATACATGTAGAAATGTAACATCTTTCTAGTTCCACCCACAGGACACTTAAATTATTTTTCAACCCAACTATTGAGATTTTAAAAGCAAAGCTATTTTTTAAATTATAGTGTTCTATTTAAAAAAATAATAAATCCCAGAGTTGTTATTTTTCTTGTGTTAAAATAACTCAACAAAAAGCCAGTCCTTTTTTAACCACAGAGTTGGAGGTTTTAGTGTGTGTCACATTTTTTTGATTACCTAACATGTGATTTACTTTGTGGACTTCAATTTTTGACTAAAAGTCTTAAATTGTACTTTGTTTGACATTTTGATGAGACTTTCTATTGTATATAAATGTTTGAACAAAGCAATTTTAATGGATTTTTTGAGGTCATGACCTTAAGATCAAGAGCGAGTGCCTCAAATCTCTGTCAGATTTTATATATATATATATGTAGTTCTGTCTGGACTTGACAAGAGTAAAGCATAAGTCAAAGAGATTTTCCATCTCAGAAAGCTTCTCTAACAGCCTTATGAGCATTTTGACATGATTGATGCTGACTTTGACTTAATAAAAATTATTCGCCATTTTCAGTGTTTTCAGTATCTTTGTTGGCTCTTCGACAAGTACTGCTCTCTCCTTCCTCCTCTTTGTTCTCCTCTGCACTAATAGGTTTTACCCTGCCACACACAATTCACTTTCTTCCTTTGCCTCATCCCCTCACCCACTTTTAGTGCAGGGCCCAGTGTCGACTGGAGCATTTGAGCAATTTGAAATTAAAGCAAACAATGGGTAGGCACTCCCAGGGACCTCTCGCTCACCATATTACATGGAGGACGCTCGTGTGCTCTTGCGCATTATTGGCAAGTCATTACGTTTCTCTGGAAACCGAGAGCAGAAGCTCGCTCGCAAGAGTCGGTGATGCAAGCAGCAGCTGAGAGCTTTGGAAAAGCATGTGGCTGTTTGTGTGTGCATGCGTGTGTGTTCTGGGGCATCCTTGGCAACAGCATGGGGAGCTGTCAAAACAAGACTGTCCACTGATATGCAGCTTGATAAGTTCCTTTTCGAAGTTGTCTTAATGGAGAAATATCTTGTGAAAATCAAAACTTCCTTCTGGAAGAAGCATTTCTATGATGTGTCACGGGCTACATTTGATTAAAAAAATGTTGGCATTTTTAAAAAAATATATGTTTTAAAGTTTAAAATATGTGCAAGAACACACACAGACAGTCATGCATTACACATTAAATTGTTCTTCAGTTGTTAAAATAATAAAATTATGTGCAAAAGTTGCATTTAGGATAATTTTGGCAAAGAGCAAATAATACGTTGATATTTTTATGAATGGTTTGCAATGGTTGATACATTTACTAACAACAAACAGCATCAGTGAACAACAATTGCAAAAACACACATTGAATAAATGTGATTTTGCTTTATGCAAAAATGTGCTACACCAAAAAGCAAATTAGCAACAAATGTTTAAATTAGATAACTTAACCGGTTTTCTAATAAAAGCGTATTTAAGTGATCAACATATTACATGGAAAACTACCCTGTGGCATCCTATTGTACTCATAGAGGAAGGAAAACTCCTATGGAACTATTAGAAGAAAACTAGTTCCATAAAGAGAAAACATCTGGCGTGACAAATTAGGTTCTGAGAGGAAAGAAATAGGCCAAAAATCCACAAACTTACTGAAGCATCTCTTTAAGTACAAAACAGAAACAAAAAATAACAACAGAAAATGTTTTAAATATTCTTTACTTCCCTTCAGTTATTTTTATAAAATAAATTCTAATGTGAAGTTTGAAATGATTTATAAAAATGTAGTCCTGTGTAACTACATAATCAGATTACAAGTGTTGTGTACGTTTCTATTGATTACTTGATGTTTTTGTTTTAAAGTAACTCTTTCCCTAACAATGAAACTGTTTTCGGATGTTAATGCATCACTGTATCACTTTTAATTTACTTTCTTGGTAAAACCGCCAGAAGTAGAACATACCAATCTTAAGTAATAAAATATTTTGCTCCATGAAATTTTTCAGATTTTCTGGAGCACTATAGTTTACATCTGAATGAAGGGCAGTGTGGTGGAATAACAATTACTTATAAAATAGTTTTGTTGTTCATCTAATTCAGCTCCCTGAAAGCGTAAGAAGCACAAAACTGGGCTCCACTCTCAGTTTTGCTCAAAAATACAAAAACACGTTTAGTTTGACCATAAAAGCAAAAGAAAGAAAAAAAATAATAAAGGAAAACAGAGAACAAATAGAAAATCTGCTTCTGATTCAACAAAAATATACAAAACACACGTAAGAACACAAGCAAACATAAGTTTTTGGGTCGCACTTAGTTGCTAAGATAGATCTGGCTTGTGTATTTTTTTTAATTCTTAAATGTCTCATTCTTTTTTTTTTACTTTAAACTATTAAACTGGATGGCTAGTCTCTTGTAGTAAAAGAATTATTGAACATGCACTTATGAAAATGTAACTTTTTACGGGGCGGCAGGGGTGCACAGGTTGAGGGGATGATTTCTGGTCGGAAAATTGCTGGTTTGGTTCCCGTCCAAGTGTTGAAAAGTGTTTGGGAAAGACACCGACCCTCACACTTGTGGTTATAGGCTGGTGTTCGACAGCAGTGTGTGGATGGGTGAATGGGAGTGGTTTTAAAGTGGTTAGTAAAACACAGTTACATATTACCAGGCATTTCAAACTTGAAAAAAAGACTTTATTAAAAATTATATAGAATAGGAAAGATGAAACACCAACATGTGCAACCTGCACATCAACAAGCAACATTACATTTCAGATGTTGACGTTTTCTTTTTGAACATATAATATATGAAAAGCCTTTTTTATGCAATTCCTTTAAAAGATTGAACGTTCTTGCCGTCTTCATATTGTCCTTATGTTGACTTGTTTTGTAATATAATTTAAAGTCGAGATGGAATACAGTAAAACAAGGTTGTAAACTGAACTACTACAAACTTTAAAGCCATGTGGATCTCAAACACTACGTTAATAACTGAGGACCAATCAAGTTTGTCTGCTACTTCCTGTCTGATGACGCGGCGCACGTGCACGCTAACCTGCGTCATTACGCACTTCCTGTCCTCTAACGAAGTTCCCCCTCTTCTCTCCATCGCGCCGTGACGGCGATGTTGTGGTGAAAGAAAATACTCCGTCGAAAAGAGACGGGAATACGATTAAACATGACATTTCGACCGGGGGGGACTTAAGGAGACGTTGCACGGAAACCAAGGACGTATTCGACGAAGGTTTTGGTTTAGCTTTATGTATCCCTCCGCATGTCCGTTTTCATCGTAGATGGTTGCAGGCGAGCGTTGTCTGACGGTGCACGACAAGCTCTCGACGAGTAACATGAAGGAGATGATTGGAGGTTGCTGCGTATGCTCAGACGAACGAGGCTGGGCTGAAAACCCCCTTGTGTACTGCGACGGACACGGCTGCAATGTCGCCGTGCATCAAGGTGAGCTCCAAGCGATGTTTCGGATGAGACTTAGCACTTAGCTTAGATGCTAGTTAGCGTTGTCTTAGGAAGCGTCCTCCTCCGCCAGCTCCTACCAAGGCCAAGCCGAGGTCAGGCTCCGCACATGTTGACGGTAGCTCTATACTGCTGACAGCCGATATATTAACTATTTTCTGCAAATACGGGCTGTAATTTGTTCCAGTATTTTGTTTTGGGCTGGCTCTGTTTTTCTGTAGACGCCAGAAATCCCAATGGAGGAAAATGGAAGCTTGTTTTTGTGCTCGAAAATGCAAATGTCAACCAACGGACTAGTTCGTTTCTTATTATTTTTAAATAATTTTGCATATTTAATAAAATGCATTTTCATATATATTTGTGTATAGTCAAGGGAGCATCACAGTGAGTTTTGGATTGTAACCTCATTATTTTCAGCTGTACTCAGCATAGATGACTCACTTGGTGACGTTTGTTGTTTACATTTGTAAGAGCTGACCATGTGTGAGTCTGGCAGACTGAAACTATTCTAACAGCAACTCATGTTGACATACATCATTGAGTTCACAGTTGTAAAACAGAACTCTTGCTTGCTTTTGGATGATAAAATCCCTGAATTTATGGCTATGTTCATGTGTGTCTATTAGGGATGGCACAATTCTTAGTTTAAAACCAAACCGTATGTTATACCGTCCACCAAATTGTAGGGAAAGTGAAAGTTGAAAAGTTCACATCAGTATGTTTATGTGAAAGTGTAAAAAAACTTGCAAGGGGGATTTATTGTTTTTTATTTATTTTTTTTATAATACACTATGCGTAGTGTAAGCCAATAGCATTTTTTCTTCATTCAACTTGATTATTGGCACATTTTAAAATAGGATTTTTCTGAATTTTTTGTTTGTCTGTTGTTGTTTTGTAAAACACAAATCATCATACCAAAGCAAAACCGTGACCCAAAAATTAAGGTTTGAATTAAATCCTGAGGAAAGTGAATTGCAGCATGTCTAATTGATCTTAGAGAATAGCAAATATTAAAACCATTCTTTGATATGGTCTCTTTGAGATTAGTTATTGAATTAACACATTAAACGCTAAATAAATCAAAATAAATATTGGCATTTTTAGTTGCTCTTATGGTATATAGAACTAAATAAAACAAAGTAAAATTTCAAGCTTGTAAGCGACTGAAACTGCTAAATGTGTTTTCTGTGTGGATTTATTCCAGTGGATTATGAGCTCAGACGAGATCAAACATAATCTCAGAATGAGTAAAGGTTGGCCTTTCAGGTTGGAGCTGTAATATGTTACAAAGTAAAACATGTATATATTTGTGGATAGCTTTATGACTGACCTGTTCAACACTCGTGCTTTAGGTTCATCATTAAATGGGAAATAAGTTTGTCAGGTTCACAAAGTTTTGGATTGTCTGACAGCTAGCTCGCAGAACAACCAGTTGGGTTGGTTCTGCCTAGTGGTGCAATGACACAATTTCCCCACATTTTGATTCATACCTCGATACTTGGGTCACAGTTTGATACGTGTATTCTACCAAAGAAGACATTTCATAAATTAAAAATTTCAATTTTGCTGAAAAGCAAAACAAACAAAACAGAGAAGAGGAATTTAAGTGTATAATTCATACTTTACACTGAATACAGCATTTACAGATTACATCAGTACTTCAATACTTGTATAACATTAAAATAATTCTATAACAATAGATCTTTTTCACGTGATGCCACCTAAAATGGTGATTGTGCAGTGTGACTTCCACTAATATATTATGTTTGGTTTAGAACGGCAAAGCCGACAGCTGAAGGTTGTTTAAAGCAATTTTGCGCAAATAATGAAAGGTAGCCTTTCATCCCTGTCAGTGAAGGTTTTCTAATTGTAACAGAAATTTGTATAATATTTATTTTACCTGGTTGTATTAGTTTTCCCCTCTTGGATCAAATGTCAGTAGTCCTGCCTGCAGAATGCTCCACAGCTTCTTCCCCAAAATCGTATGGATAATATTAAATGAGCCGTAGGTTACAGGTACTTAATTGAATGCTGCTTGTTTGCTAATGAGGGCAATTAAGATTTTCTTCTTCTAATTTATACTACTGCTAGCTTTCCACGACAGGGATGAGATGTAGAGCTGCAGAAGGTCTTTTCTGCCCAGTTAAAGTTGCTTACATTTACGTGTTCACAAAATCACTAAAAACGGAGCTAAATTAAGACAATTTCAGTGGATCTTACAATAAAAAAAGCTGTTAAGTATTGCACAATTTTCTGACGTAGCTCCCCTTTGCTGTTGCTCATAACGGTGTCTGATCCCTGCAGGATAATAAAGGTAAACAAGGATTAAAATAAATGGTGACAGTCAAAAAAAATCGTATTAGAAGCATTCCTATTTTTACAATCACCCCTAAAATACCTTGAAAAATAAACAAATACCTCCTATTACAATAACTAAATTTAGCTGTTAAAACATGCGCGGCCAACATGTAACAATGTGCATCTTGCACATTGCGCCTATTACATGTGGGAAACATGAATTTCCATCAGTTTTTGTACTCGATCACATTTAAAACACATGCGAATAACATCAAGCAAAATAGCTCAAATGAAAAGTCATTTTTTTTAAATAGAACATCCAATTTTGAAGGAATATTTAAATTTGTATTTACATATGTGAACAATCCAAGAGAGCAAATGAAAATATTCTTCAGCAGGACATTCATAAAGTAAATATTGTGCATTTTTCTGTTGAAATTGGTATGGTTACCTTTTATTATTTACTTATAATTGTGTTAAACAGCATTCAGTTCTTTGTTTTCCCGGTCTAAATTAATCTAAACTAACAGGAAGTTACATATCACATTCACGGCCCTGTCCCCATTTTGTGTGATGTCACTGTGAAAATCTTCTATAATCTTCTCTATAGTGAGGTAGCAGTTAAAAGGCTCAGTGTTTTCTTCTCAGCTGTCCCACTTTTACACAGCATCACAGCTGGATGGCAAAGCTGGAGATGGTGTTCATGTTGGACTTGTTGCAAAGCTGAAGACGGCGGCCTGTTTTTTGTTCCCCAGTCATTTTATTTAACATCAAACTCTAAATATCTCCACGCTGCAGATATGTATGTAGATGGTGTGTCTCCATGGCTTTCTGTGTTGCTTTTTGAATTGCTTTAGGTGCAAAAGTTCTTTACAGCCATAGTCCCATTCACATACGTACATTCACACACTGATGTTGGCACCACCGCCTAACACTGGTGCCAACCTATAGCAACCAGTGGCAATGTGGGATTCAGTGTCTTGCCCAAGGACACTTCAAAACATGACCATGCAAGGCGGAAACTGAATCTGTAATCTATTGATCAGAAGTTGACCCCTCTAACCCTGGACTTACACAGCTAGCGTTACAGTTCAGGAGCGATGCGGGAACGGTCTAGCTACAGCCGATGGCTCATTTTAGCTACGGATTGGCTGCAGCCACAGGCTCTGCTGCAGACCTCAGAAAACTCCAAACTCACATACGTTCATGCTAATCCCCCCTTTCTTTGTTGCGGTTCAGCTGTGTCGTCCGGCGAAAATTTGAACCAAACGAAACAGATTTGCAGCGCTGCAGAGACCTTACAGCGGACAAAGGATGCAAACGCCTGCCGTGGGATTTCCTCTTCCACATTTCCACTTTTAAAGTTACGTAAAGACTGCAGCGCTCGCATCGGAGCTGTAACGCTAGTGGTGAGCCCGGGGTAACTCTGCATCACAGCAGGCCCCATTAGCTAGCAACACTACTACTAGTTCTGCTGCTTCTGTCCTCGGGGGTGGGACAAGAAAGTGATTGGGTAGTCTCTTGAGCGAAGGGGTAATTCCCTGTGTCAGCAAGTAATGGTGTACTGAACCATGGAGGACAAACCGTACGACTTGGTTTTATGTTAAGTATTGTTGGATCCCTACGTTTTGCGAGAGTCCATCTGGCTCTGAAGTATGGGTCTTTTGAGGTGGCTGTGGTGGAGAGGTAGAGCAGTTGACCTCTTGGAGGATTGCAGTTTTGGTTCTCGCCTTGTCCTCCAACGTGTCGAAATGTCCTTGAGCACTGAAGTCATTGAACCCCACATTGCTCCTGGTGGCTGAGGTTGGCACTAGTATAAGGTAGCAGAGCTGCCATAATTGTTCCATAAAATTCCAGCAGCACCTTTGAACGCAAACGTTTCATACTTGGCGTAAGTCCACTGCGCACCAAGTAGGGGAGACCAGGGTTGGTTGTCACAATGACATAATATTTACAACACGGTAAAACAGAAAATACATCAGAAAATAGGATTTATTTAGAAAAATGTACCATATAGACTTTACATTCGCTCACATGATTTTCAGTTTGGGTCAATAATAGCCCCAACTTCACAAAAAGTGCTTCGGCTTAGCTCTGACATCCGGTAAAATTTTGAACCCAATGAAATTGATTTGGAGCTCCGCAGGGGCCAGATTACAGAGGTCTGATGTGATCGGATGAAGTTTGAGTTCCTCTCACACTTTTCAAGTTATGTAAGCACCAGAACCGTAACGTTTGCGATGTGAGCCCGGGGTTACTGCATTGAACATGTGCATGTTAGCTTTGTCTGGGTGTTGATGGTAATAGACATTTGGAGAGTCAGGGTCAATCCAGTAGGACTTTCTGTTTGGGCTATAGTTTACCTTTTTACTTTGCGTCAGTACAGATGACTCATAAGTTTTGAAAGTTAAATACACTGTCTGTGTTAGGGATGCATAGTTTCTAAAAGCTGTTTTTGTTTTGGAATCCGACAGTCTGATTAAACCTTTTGATGTAAGCTTATTTCATTTAGCTATGGCAGCAGAGAAAAATATATGTGACAAGGTAACATATTGGTACATATCCAGTGTGAGCGTGCTTATTTACTAAAATGAGTTAAATTCTCAGTAGCATCATACATAGATGTATACACTTTGAGTCAGTATCAAGTCTCTTGAGAAACAATGAACTGATGTTGGTTTGTAGGAGCAGGAAACATGTGCATAGGCTAATAATTAGCTTTAAACTATACTGTTTATCAATGACCGATATGAAAAATTGAGGTTTTAACCATTTACCTTAGGAGATTTCGCCAGTGACACCCCAATAACACACGCTCTTTGACATAGCGTAACTCCGTGATTGTTCACACTATCAACCTGATTCTTTTGCAGAGAAAAAAATTGCCCTTCATATTGTCTTTGTACTGAAATGAAACACATTACTAATGTAAAGTGTTGCATATATGAAGCTTTTCTCTGTGACAGATTCAGCTGATTTACGTTTATTACGTATGCACTTCACTACGGAAAAGTCTTGGATATCAGGGTAAGGGAGCTTTTCTTCTCTTCAGAATCTGCTGGAATCACGTTAATTGCGTCAACAGTTGAAGAGTTGCGTAAGTGGAAAGAATGTAAACATCAGAGCTAAAGTTCTGATGTTGAGATGGTCAGAGTGCAGGGCTACTAATTTGGTTGCACATATGACCTATTTTCTCCTGAAGTGTGATTCATATTAATGTTTACAGAAAGTATGAGAGAATATTTTTGGAGGATAAACAATAATAACTCAATTTTTTGGTTTGATAAATTAATCTGCACATGATCTGATAAGGACTGGATTATAGGAATATGTAAAAAATAATTAAAAAGAAATACCACAACAGGGGTGGGATTAGACATCTTAAAACATCTTTATTTTCCAATCAGTATCTTGCCTAATTTCTGAAATGGTTTTATATTACTTTGTTTTGTAATTTTTACAGTAAGTATTTCATAGTTGATGCTTGAAATAAACACAAATCAAATCAATAAGGCAACTGATGAAACTCCTGCATCCAACTGCTCGAGGCATAAAACATCTTAGTGACTGATAAAACATGCCAGTTTTGTGGTCTAAACCAACCAGAGATGGTAAAAAAGCTGCAAACCTGTCTTTGATTGGCCTAAAGTCTTGATATACCTGTCTGTGTGCTGAGTACATTTGTAAATTCTGTGGTCAGAGCAAGTGAAGTAGCTGCGTCCAAATAATGTGTAGCCTCAGATGATGAGAGTAGATGAAAAGGGAGATTGATAACTTTATTGTTGAGAATGCTTGTATAACATTTATAAAGACTTGATTCCACTGAAACCACACCAGTTGCTCAGTGGTATGGATTCATACCACAGTGCTTGGATTAGAAACCATCACAATCCGTCTGATAAAGTCCCCCGAAAGCATGCCAGAGGCCACTAGCTGCACTTAAAATGTTTTTTTTTTTTTACAAAAACCGAAACGGGTTCAGGTGAGATAGAGACAACTAATATTATAAAGCAATATTATGACACAAAGAGAGCGTGTTAAAAACGAGGAGAGAGGATAATGTAATGGCAGAGAAGGCAGTTGGATTATCTAAAAATAATAAGTTTATATTGTAACAAATTCTGACTTTTTTGTTTTTTATGTGAATTTAAGTGCAGAGAGCGAGGGGCAAGGACAAAAAAAGGCATATTGGGACTGTAAACATATTGTTGGTAGGAAGTATAATGCTGGGGCACAGAGGTAGAGTGGTCGACCTCTTATCTGGAGGTCATAGATTTGTTTCCCAACCAAGTGTTGAAGTGTCCTTGGGCAAGTGACTGAGTCCGCATTGCTCCTGGTGGTTTTAGGTTGGTGCCAGTGGAACCGCCATAAGTGTGTAAATAGTCGTGTTTCCATTAACTCTGAAATTTCGAAAAACGGAATTTCGATATTAAATTCTCCTAATGGAAACACCACAATTTCGAAAAAACTCGCCTTTTTCGAAATAAAGTTTTTGCGCTTAGAGGAGGTGGTATTTGGGCCGTATCGAAACAGTAGTTTTTCGAAAAACTGTAATGGAAACACTTTTTTCGAAACAAACGAGTCACGTGACCATTAACCGGATATGACGTTTCGGACAGGAAGCAGGAAAAGCTGGTCAAATGCGCTTTTCCACAGCAACTGGCTGCCTTGGGCACCGCACAGCATCGCACAGCTCATCAAAAGTTGAGCGTGTCATGCGAAAATGCTGAATCCACAGCTCTTCGGTGAATTCTTCAACCACGATTCCCCAAAACTGTTTGACTCTACGTCGCTCCCACGTATAAGGAGCCTGCCGCTCCAAGGCTCGGATCGAGACGTAGACGTCTTCTCTGATGGGAAGGATGAGAGCTAGCTCCGTGGCAGAAATGTGAATGAATCTACTGCACATGAAAATAGTGTTTATATCCGTCGTCATGTTTTTTTAAATGACTTATCGTGGGAATTACTTCGAGTTTTTCGCATAATCATGGTTTAATGGAAACGCTGTTTTTTCGAAAAAGTGTTTTATCGAAATTCTAGAAATTTCGATAAAGTTTTGCGCAAAAGTGTAATGGAAACGCAGCTATTGTGTTTGTGAATGGGTGAATGGGACAGTGACTAAAAGCGCTTTGGGCTTCTAAGAAGGTAGCAAGGCACTATACAAGTATTGACCATTGTAAGGCTGATGATGAAACCAAAATTGATTTTTTTGTTGGTAATGTAGTTAACTATACCATAAATGGCTGGGAAAAGTTTGTTTGTGCCTGCCTCTAATAATACATTTTAAGTTGAGACACTGAAAAAGCTCAATGCATTTGTAAAACATGTTTCCTACTGTGATAAATGCTCTCCCTGAGTGTTATCTCTCCTACTTTTCAAGGACAGTCAGTAGCAAATGGACTGCAATTTAAGAACAAAAAGTAACCCTGTAAAGCTGTGGTGTAGTTGAAAATGCAGAAGCACATACTGTGTTCTGGTGCACCTTAGAAAAAAAGTTAAGAGTGCTGGTGCAACCAGTGCAACAATTTAGTTTGTAGGACTGGAGTCAGTTGTGCAAATGTAGAAGCCTCTGCAGAAACAGTTTTTTTAAGTATATATTTGCATGTACCATAACTACCACATTTAATTTGAGAATTAGGCTTTTTAATTTTTAGTATCTGTCCTCTATTAAACTTAAAAAATATGGTTAGATTCAGAAAATATTTTGCTAAACGTTTTAGTCTGGTCTAGTGAAAAAAAAAAACTAACTTGTATTGATAAATTTAGATAGTTCTGCGAGGATATATTTACTATTACACATTATTTTATTACACATGTAGGACTGGCAGGCAGGAGCCCTGGGTTCGATTCCCGGGGTTGTCCACTGATCCCCACCGAGGTTGGGTCCCTAGGCCCTTGACGCTGCTGCCTAACTGGGTCCCTGTGCCCTCCAAATACAGGGTTGTGTCAGGAAGGGCATCTGGCGTAAAATCTCTGCCAAATCACTGATGCGAATCAGTGGGTGCTGTTACGCTGTGGCGACTCCGAAAGGGATAAGCCGAAAGGTAGAAGAAGATTATAACAGATGTCCAACTTGTACTTCATCTCAAACGTTACCTTATCTCAAACAAGAAAAAAAAAAATTAAACACAATGTTCGAAGTGCTCTAATTTACCAAATCAAGCGAAAAATAACCAAGCAAACAAAAAAAAAAACGGTAGGAACACTTTTCATAGCAATCCAAAAATATTGACCTCTAACTTCTTATTAATATCATAATACATATATTGACATGCCTTATTCCACAGTTATCATAACAGCAGTTAATTTTTTTTTTCTTTTTTTACAGTGGATGAACATTCAATAATATTGAAAGTTTCTTATTTTTGTACTTTTTTTTCCGATATCTAAGATCTCGGTTGAGACAAAAAAAAATTTTTCTTTTCATAAAATATCATCATATTCCTGGTGCTCTGGGAAAATTACAACACCAAGAAAATGCTATCTAGGCTCAAATTATCCTGCAAAGTAAAGAAAATACTAAAAGCACAAGTTTATGATTCGTGAATATTACATAAAGTCACATCTAAGAATTTTTTTTTTCACAAACTAGAGGAATCCTTTCTAATAAACATTACCAACCAAAAATATCCTATTTGTTGAACATAATAGGTCAGTAATTTATATAAAAAAATCATAAATCTTCTACTTTTTATTTTTCAAACATTAACAAATTGATATAGCTCAATGCATGGCTCTTATGACATTGTTTCACTATACTTACTCTATAAGTAAATACCATTTACCATTTATTCTAAACAATTATCATATTATTTTTTATAAAATCTGTCCAACTTACTAAAGGAACATTTGTAAATGTCCTTTAACCTCTTGAGACCTGGTGCCCATTTGCATGGAGATCGGATTTTGGGTTATTTTAGCACGTAAGTTTATTCTGCTTAACTGGGGCCCTGTTGCAATGTGTATAGAGGGTTAGCTCAAATATTAGCTCAAGTCTTAAGATGTTGAATAAGTTTCCATAAATCAGAAACTGCATCTGCAAATCAGATTCTGATTTTTTTAGTTAATTTCCTTGCTCTACAAAACAATCTGATCCTGAATTGAGTTGTCTCAGTGCAGTGGTTTTCTCACAAAACCCATCAGATTGTATTCTATATCCACACTTCAAATTATAAAAGTGCAAAATACAAAAGACTTGGAAAATGTCTCAAGATGTGCAGTAAGGAGTTCCTGCCTCTTCAAGAATATAGGCATTAGAGGACTAGCAGGATTAGGTTTCTTCTTTGTGTCTCTTTGCCAGTGTTTTTTTTTTTTTTTAGGAAATACTCTTTTCCCCCTTTTAGTCTTTGCTTTACTCCTGAAACTGATGTGTTTGAAAACCAACCAAACTAAATGAAAGTGTGAAATTCATTAGCGTTCTCCTTCTATTTAGATTCATGAGATTGCCTCGGTTAAAAGCAACTTGTATTTGTTTTTGTTTGGCTGTTTTGTTTAATTTGTAGAAAACAATGTCAATAAGTGGTACAAATCATAGATATTTCATAGGTTTCTTGTTAGTCTTTGCTTAACATCAGTGGTTTAGAGGGAGGAAAATGGTGGTGCTACATGAGTAGTACATTTTCAGACGTGTCATTCTTTTCATTGGCACCTCTCATCATATTAATGTTACCATAAACTTTTTGTTATTCAGCTCATCAACAAAGTTTTCTTATGTGTTCAGCTATTAAAAAGCAACTACAGGAGCAGGAATTTTGATAGATCATCCAATTCTAATGCTTAACAAGTTTATCTGTGGTGTCAACATATTAATTGTTATGACAATTCTGTCTTAATATGTTTCTTTTCACAGCTCTAAAGTTGAGTTTGGAGCTGCCACACACTGGTCTGTTTATTTAAACGGTCACAGGCTGATCAGATTATTTGATAAAGCCATGTACAGCGCTGTGACCAAAGGTTGTGGTTACTAACAGCTTGATTTTATTATTGAAAATGTTATTAGTCTAAGCTTTCATGTTGCTATTTTCTTCCACGTCTCCCTAGCTTGCTATGGCATCGTTCAGGTTCCCACTGGTCCATGGTTCTGCAGAAAGTGTGAATCTCAGGAGAGAGCAGCCCGTGTGGTGAGTCTACCTCTTTTAACATACATTATTTATTAGCTAATGGAATAACAAATAAATAAACCAGTTAAATAATAATACACATCTGGAAAGCCCATCTACTGGAGCTTTTCTTTAAATGTTTTTAAAAGAAATCCTTCCAAGTTGTATTAAACAAAAATTGATATTAAAGGTTTAAGCAATGATCACACTAATGCTTTTATTATAAAGCAACTAATGTTGTGGGTCTATGATGAATACTTTTAAAACACTGGTTTTTGTTTTGATGTTGAAGTATTTTTTTTGTCAGACTCACCTTTCAGATTATTTTATGATTACTAGTGAAGGAAAAGTTACTATTAAAAGCTGTAAACATTCCTTTTGACAACTTAACCACATAATTTCTGAAATCGTTGAAAAGTTATGTCGTTTCAAAGGAGTGAGTTTTGTTGAATTTTCAAGTAATTTTAAGTTATTACGTTTGTCTGTGCCTTGTTAACTGTAATGTTTTCACCAACCTGCCCTCCTTTGGGATACACTATCATTAAAATGTGCTCATGTATTATTTGTTTTATTTTGTATTTAAAAAGGTGAAACTGTGTATTAATTTGGAATGTGCACCCATTTTTCAATGTGCAGTTTTAAAGCAAGTGTTTTTTTAATGAAAAACCTATAAAACAATCATTTTAAAAATGTAATTCAAGATTTTGTCGTATTACTCTCAAAAACTGATCTAATTATTTTTGTTATGGTATATGTACTGAAACCTTTAAAAAAAATGAGAGTTTTCCTCTCATTCTGACTTAATACAACTTAAAGATAATCATTAAAAAATACTAAAAATGTATTTAAAGTGAAGGTTAAACAAACAGGTTCTTCTGATCATTTTCATATCAGCTGTTGAGACTTAAATTTTTGAAGTCTACATTCAAGGTTTGGTTTATTCAGTGATAATAAAGAGAAATGTCAGCATTAATTTTTGAGAAACAATCTCTTCTGATCGTCAAAGTTGGGTCTTAAGACTTTTTCCAAAAAAATGTGGAGTTTCCAGTCTTCAGTCTCAACAAACTCACTTTAAGGTCAAACTATAACGTGATCTGAGTAACACAAACATTTCTGCAGGAACAGATTCATAAGAAAAGACCTGAAGGTGCTGAGAGTTTCCCACTGTGTCTTAAGAACTGCTCCTCTCATCACCTTAAGGTTTAAAGTTTATGAACCGAGTATTTTCCTCTTTCTACCCACAGAGATGTGAGCTCTGTCCTCACAAAGATGGAGCCCTCAAGAGGACAGACAATGGAGGTAGATCCAATCTCAGCTTCACACACAGCTGCATGTGTGGTTAGCCTCTTGTGTACGCTGTCATTAATTGCATGTCACCAGCAAGTTTAAGGGCTGTGAGCGTGCTGGGAGAGTTATGTTGGTGTTTGTTGTGTGTGCTGCCTGGCTGTACCGTCCTTGCCTGTCCATGTTTTATGAGAGCGTGTTTGTGTGTGTGTATGTTTATGAGGGGGCGGGACAGGATCGGTATAGTGCATGGCCTGTGAGGAGTCTCCTCTCTGGGTTCATTGAGAGGTCAGTTTGGTAGAGACTGTAAATATTCTGTGTGCAAGTAAGTGAGTGTGTGTTTGAGTCGGTCAAAGAGAGGCACAGCTGTGGGATTGTGTCCAGGCCTGCAGGGAGGCATCAGGACAACGCTAACACACACCGTTTTACTACTTTCTCCTTTATTTTACCCTTCCCATGACCCCGCTCTGTTTTTCCTTGTTTTCCTCCCATTTTTTTCTCACCTCCTCTTTCTCTTAACCTGTTTTTCTGCTCTTGTCAGCTTTTTTTTACTTGTTGATCTGTTTTGTTAAACAGCAATGAAGTTTCCAAAAGGAGGTACCAAATTAAGTAAACATTTAATTAACTGTCTTTAGGGTTTCTTACTTTTTTTCGATCACATGAACAAGTCAGATACATTTCCACTCTGTACACTTTGACTCCTTTCAACTGATCTCTCTTTAGTGTTAGAACTAAATCCTTAAAGTGAAGAAAAAACGAATCAAGCCACTTTTATAGTCCCTCTTTATTGGCGTCTTCCAGCTTCTTGGTGGGACTTCAAAACAACAACAACATGCCTACATTTTACACCCACTCCACCCTCCGGTTCCGCCCTTTGCCACCTCTCCTTGTCCCGCTCCCCAGGTCAAAGGCAGGTCATGGGTTCAACTGTAAGTTTAAGCCTGCCTTTTACTTCTGCAGTGGGGGGAAAAACAGACACCTCCAGTGTGGCAGGAGACTCCCACCTCCATTTGACCTCTTGTTCACCTCCTCCAGCTCCTCTTTAACTCATCGTCAATTCTGTTGTCACTCCACCGTGCCCTGCTGTCGTTGTTGACAGGCTTTGTTGTCTTTGTAAAAAAAAAAAAAAGGCAGCACTGTGTGTTTGTTGGAGCTCAGTAAACAGATGTTTACACAGAAACGATCTGTTTACTGATTGAAGCATCTGAGATTTAACTTTTTTTGACGGTTTAGCTTTTATATGGAAATGGAACAAAAACATTTTAAGTCGCAAGTCGAGGAACAGTAAAGAAAACATTTAAATAAATGTCAGTTAGCTTTTTTTTTACATTCCTATGATATAATCAGAAAATCCTGGTCTACATTTCCATCTATTATCTTATTTATTTTGGGAAGTGTAGGAACTGTAATGGAAGAAGTAGGAAGTGTAATGTTTGCAAAATACTCGACATGTTGACAATTTGTATTCCACAAGGAGAAAAAGGTTGAACTGGCTACACAATGAAACCCTAGATCCGTGTCTTATGGTACCATGTTTTGTTTTTACATGTACAGATGTAAAAACTATTGAAGTTGAATAAACGTGGTTGCATTCTGGTAATTATTCACTTTTAGGAGAAAAATTGCCTCGTCAATTTGATATTTCATGTTCAGAGTTGTTTCATATAAATCACGTAGTGTCTCTTTTACTATTTCTATAAAGCTTAAGAAATCTTGATCGGACATTTGGAGTGCATGTAGACAACTTCACTGTCCTAAAGTCATTCTTTTTATTTTCATAACTTATGACAAAAAACTCGCATCTTTTTAACACAGCCTCTTGATTTGTTTTGTCACTTTTCCTGGAGTAAAAAAAAAGCAGTTTTGACGGTTATTACAACGGTTAAGAAATGTGTGTTTAGCACACAGTTAAGTGTTACTATTTGCTGTTAACATTTCAGTTCACACGTGTTCAAAAGCTGATGGTTATTGTTTTTTTTTTTTTAATTCTGTGGATCTGAACAGGCTGGGCCCATGTGGTTTGCGCTCTCTACATACCCGAGGTAGAGTTTGCTAATGTGTCAACTATGGAGCCCATAGTTCTCCAGTCTGTACCTCATGAGCGCTACAACAAGGTAAAAAAGACACTATTCGATCCTTTGAAAAGCCGTAGTGTGTGTAGTTGTTACATTCCGTATGATTCTTTATATATATTTTTTAAATTACATGAACCTTTTTGTACGCAGACGTGTTATATCTGTGAAGAACAAGGTCGAGAGAGTAAAGCGGCGACAGGAGCCTGCATGACGTGCAACAAACACGGCTGCCGACAAGCATTTCATGTCACATGGTAAGACACAGCGGAGCTTATTTATTAAACATCGGTTTCTTCATATTTAGATATGTTAGTATATTTTTTATTTCACTGTGATCTTTTTTGTTTTATTTTATCTTATGAGGATTTTTCTTACATTTGTAGAACAACAACCATTTTTACTTATTAATTTAAGTGGTTTCTCTGTTTTATCCCGGTCCCCCCAGTGCTCAGTTTGCTGGGTTGCTATGCGAAGAACAGGGCAACGATGCAGATAATGTTAAATACTGCGGCTACTGCAAGTATCATCACAGCAAATTGGTAAGTGTGATCTTGGATTTTCATCATTATATTTTAATAATGGCACCCTTTTAAATATACTAACCCACAACTTAACACAACATCAGATTACAACTCTTTCCGGCAATAAAATACTGTTTTCTAACATGGCTGGTAAACTGGGAACCTTTTCATCTAATGCTTGACTGTTCAGATTAAGGGATGTTATTAATCAGATTGGTGTGAGTGCTAAAGGCTGTGGGAGTTACAGTTTAGGTTTGTTGCATGGAATTATATATACTTGCATGTACATATTTTGGAGATTCTGCAGCTGCATGCAGAGATGACTATAAAAGTCGCACAGACAGTTGTTTGGTTTTGGTGCACTTATTCTTTAAGTTTTTTTTCTAATTACTTCCTCTTTTAAACACAGTTTTGTTTCCTTTGAGGCACTTTTCTGTTTAGTCCACAAACATTTCATACTTCCTCACTGCTTCATCTGTATCTGTTGCTTTTTTTCACTTATTCATCTTTGGAAGCTTCAAGTCTTTGTTAGCAGGTCCTTTAAATCACTTCATTTTTGTTGGAATTTGGGATCTATCTTGCTAGTTCTTTTCTATCTTCCTTTTCTCTTTGAACTTCTTTCCATCTTACTTATTCCCTCCTTCCATTTTTAAAGTTCTTGTTTTCCCCAAATGCTCTACTCTTCTTGGCATCGTCCTATTTTTGTAGACCATTTCTCTTTGCAGGACGGACTTCAGAGTTTGTATTTTACTTCAGCAAGAAAAATAAATAATAATAAAAAAAACTAATCACATTTTAAAACACAAATAACTAATATGAATAGTTAATTATTGTTCTATTTTTAGTTGGAGACATCTTTTTAAAGACGCACTGCGATAAAAATTGTAGTTTTAGTAGCCTTTTTCTGATGATGTTGGACATATAAGACAATTAAGTTAAAATTGCATTTCTATATATTAAAAATCTTTTTGAATCTGAAGCAGATGAAAAAAATGCAATTTAAAAAGCTTGTAGTTGTTACGTAGGACCTACATCAGCAGACCACAAGCTCCCTGCCCCACTCCTTTTTGATCCATCCACTTATAGATGACTAGATCCATGCACGCCTTAGTTTTCTTTGTCTGAGCTTGGTCAAAACTGTACGGCTGAAAAGTTTTCAGTATTTTTCCCCATTTTGTTTTGCACCGCTAACCTTTTTGTTTGTGGTTGTAAGGGTCTGTAAGCTAGCAGGAGAACATGTAAATAGATGGATTAGGAGAAGTAGCCAACGCGTCAACAGTCCCACCCACAATCCAGATTTTTAAATTTTGCCTAAAAATAGAATCATCAAAATAACAAGACCACTACATATACATAGTGCTTGAAAGCCCAAAGGAAATATGCCCTCAGTAGACATTTTAAAAAGGGTGACCTATCATCCTACTTGTTGCACACATTTTCTGGAACAAGCAAACAAGTAAAACAGGAAATATTTGTAACGTGTTTGTGTGTACCTGGTTACATAGAATAAAGGTGTGTTTGAATTTTCACAAATGGAGCTCCAACCACATGTTTTTTCCATGTTACACACGCTGATGGAAAGACTCCTGCTGTCACATTGATTACATCAATCAGGTATGAATTGCTTTGGATGCTGGGATATAATGAGACTAGATTGGCACTGTATGGATGACAGGAATGCAAGGGAGAGAATTAATGACTAAAAAGGCGATGTTGTTAACCGAATGAGTGTTTATCAGCGTGTGGTGTTTGGCTGGATTTATTGGAATTCTTTTATTAATTTAATTCCAAACTCTGTATTGATTTTATACCTCTGCTGGGAGTTAATTTTTTACTACAGATGTGTGGTATGTTTTTCTCCAGTGTTGCTTTTCATTAAAGATGAACTTAGTGAACTGTTGTATCTGCTTGTTAGACAACTTGCTTAACCGTAATGGGCTGGCTTTATGAGTTTTTGGTGAGATAAACTTATGGTTCAGTTCAAATCTCTTACTTGAGTGATAAGCTTGTTTTTCTTTTTTTTAATTAAGGGTTCTGCATTTTATTTCATGTAATAGGAAGGATTTTAAAGCTTTAAGTCTTACAATTGAGTTAAAAAGATGATGTGACATAAAAAAATGACCTTTAAGAAAGACTGAATGGCATGTTGATGTACATTTCTTATGAATGTCTAGTGAAGCCAAGGCTACTGGAATCTTTTGGAATATTGTCTTAGTTCAATGCAAGTTTGATCAATGCTGGACAATAACATGGCTGCAATTAGAGGATGTATTATTTTGTTACTATGGCAACACAAGCTTTGAGTGAATGCAAGCTGGCCTGATGGTCAAACTGCCCACAAACATCCAATTAGACTCCAGCTTTTACCTTTAGAACAAGAACAAAGACCTTTCATTTTTTTACCCTCTTGATTTTCCCACAAGAAACCTTTGGGATCCACGTTTTTTTTTTTTTTTTATGATTTTTGGTGCCTACTGCCACGGTGTTTTTGTTTTTTCTTTGGGTGAGCACTTTGTTTACATACATTATAAGCAAAGCTCTTGAGTTTTGGTTATCCTTTAGTTTAGTCTGCTTTTTTAAGGCTTTATTGTGTTCACATTTTATCATTTTAGTACTTCTTGGTCACATTTGAGTCTTTTCTCTTTGGCCATTAAGTAACTTGGAGTTCCTTTTTACTTTTTAGCGAAGGAGCAGGGGCCGTGGTAGTAGGTCTCAAAGCTTAAGTGACTCTTCCTCTCAGAGTATGGCTAGACCCCCAGACCTGGACAAGAAGGTAAGACAGCCTTCAGCTCTTACCGCTCCGTATGCCTCCACCCATGACTGTGACTCCACCAGAAACATTACACTAGCTCAGCCTGAGCAGCGACATGCAAACTCACTCTGAAACCACAATATCTACAGTAGTTGTTATAGAGGGTTGGGTATGTAAATACAGTCGATTAATCATTCAAAGTGATGGCATCATTAAGGTTATTTGAATTTAAATGTAAAAAATGACTGTTTTTTTATTTATTTTTTTGTAGCATAGTGGCAGTTTTTTACTTTGTAATCAATGTGGAAAATAATGAAAACATCAACAAATTGTAAATTGTGGAAAGTTTCCTGAAAAAAACTCAACAGCCTTTAAATTTAACGTGATCAGAAATAACAACAAATGAATAAACAGAAACCTCCAATTACAAGTAATCCTCAGGTTTCAGGCTAGATTGAGGTTAGTTTGCCATTTGTAAATTTTGGCAGTGGCTATGTATTGATAGGGATGTCTATGTGAAGAAATGTCATA
>NC_050531.1:12198311-12220275 GCF_002922805.2 Oryzias melastigma
ATCGTCCTTTTTTTTTTAACATGCTCTCGTTGCATTTTTCTTATGATGGGGGACATATATGAAATATTTTAAGATTTAAAGTGCTGCTTTTCTGATTATTTCTTTATTCAAAGCTGTTTTATTTATTTAAAAAATTGGTAATCATAATAAAAAGACCACCAGGAACGATCTTACAGTAGAAAAAAATATAGTTTGGGTAGTTTTGAGTTAAAATCAAATTAGCAAAAAAAATGTGTTTGAGTGAAGCCCACTGTTAATCACAACTTCTTCCCCAATTAAAATAAAAACACACAATAAAGGTTTTTAAATATTATAGAGAGAAAATGTTTGGCTTTGTTTTTCTAAATTAAAATGAACATTCCAGGATTTATCACACTTTTAAGAGGTGGAATTTGTCTGGCTTTTTTTCTTTAAATAAATGTTATCTCTCTCTTGTTTTAATTTTATAATTTGTGGCATTTTAAACAAATAATTGAGAAATATAATTTTTAATAAAAATGTTTTGATAAACCAGTTTATTCATGTTTCATGTTTATTGGTTTAGTTTGCCATTTGTAAAGTTAACATAATAAAGAATATAAACAAACAACCAATAAAAAAAAGAAATAGGCAGAAGCTTAAAAAGCAAAAGCAAATTATTTAATTTAAATTCATCACTTAATCCATACCATAATTTTACTCCAAGAACTGAAACACATCTCATCTTAACATTGGTTCGAACTTTAACCTGTTCAAAATATAAAAGGTCTCTTAAATTATACTGAATAACTCTTAAAGTAAATAATCATTGTCATTTAGTGTAAAGAGGTTCACCTTTATGGACTTCTTATCGATTACTTAAAAATTTAGTCTTGGTAGTATTATTTTTTTATTTATTGGATCAAATATTTATGTAAGAAATATTGTGGAAAAAATAGCTTTTTTTATTATAAAGAAGTCTTGACTGTTTTCTATGTCTGATTGCTAAATTTATGTCATGGACCCCACAGGATTTTTAATGGCTTTTTTGCTAGTATGGCTGCAGCCCACCAGTGATTGCCGCCTTTAATGAATGCTACATGAGTGTGACTTAATAAGTGATGCTTGTTAACTGAACATGTAATCACAAGCTGTGTGAAATCTGAATTTACAGCAGGTTTCAAAGGATCAGTTCCACTTTTTCTGAGCGCCATGTTCCCTTTCACAACACAGAACAAAGAGTTTTTACACATTTGCCTGCATTTAAATGAAACTTCTGGTGCTGAACAAAATGTTCAGAAATTATTTAATAATGTGTAATCAGACAACACAATTTAATACAGGTCACAAAGAATTGAGGGTCTTCTTTTAGCTGTCGGTTATTCACCAAACCAAAACGTCCAGTGCCACGTCTAAAATCCTTCGCTCTATTAGAAGCATAAATTTAAAGGTGGAGTTACTTTCTTATTTGCATGCGGCCATGTGTACTTCGCTCATCCAAGGCCGTCTTCACTACAGACCATGTAAATCAGCAAGTGCATTTTCCTTTGTTCAGACTTGCATTGATGCCAGAACAAATTCAGTTTGATATAAATGGAGCAGAATTTGATTTAACCTTTTGGTTTTGTCTGAACGTGTGTGTGAATGGATAAGCTGAAGGCTTAAATATTCATTGCAAGCAGTGTCTACTTCAAACAAAGGCTTTTAGGCCTTGAAATGCTCCTTTTTAAGAAGATGCTGCATTTTGCTGGAAGACCTAATGGAAATGCAGATTGTGTATTTTTACTTTTGTGGTATTTTTAGTCAAAATAGTTCATTTTTTTCATGTGTGCTATTTTTTGACCTAAAAAAACAGATAAGAAATTTTTATTTTGGCTTGGACTGAGTGTTCATTATTCAGTGCCATATTAAGGAATGTGTGCTAATTTATCCATGTGACATTTACCGTCTCTGCTGTAGCTTTGGTTAATACAACCAGGTTTAATTTAGAAAATCAGACCCCTTTTGCAAAATTGCCTTTTTTTCTCAATTCTTCTGATATTTGTGGTGTTTTTGTGTGTTAGTCGGCCTACACGCTTTTTTGTGTTTGGTTTTCAGACTCAGATGCATGCCCACCTTATGTTCAAACCTGCAGTCAAACCACATCAGGGGTTTGAGTCCTCTATCCCCCTCCCCTCACACAATGGCTGCCTAGAAAAAGGCCTGCAGGAAACACATCCATATATACATACACACAATGGCTAATCAGAAGTCCTGCAGGAAACCGCACAAGGGAATTCCTGCCAGACCAGGGCAGATTATTTTTTTCTTTTACTTCCTGTTCCTCCCTTTCCACTCATTTAACCCCCCTGCTTCTCCTTCTCAGTCTTTATCTCAGTCCCCCTGTCCCCCCCAGGCTCACGAGAAGAACTGGGAACCATTTAATTGGAGATCTGTCAAATCCTGAGCAGATAATACTTTGTCTTTTCATCTTAATAATAGAATAGTTTTATTCATTTTAAAAACACAAACTCAGGCCGTGGCTGACCTTAACAGTGATTACTAACATTTATTTTGGTTGTTTAATTGCCTCATCAGTGATAAAGTGTGGGCTATGCATGTTACGGGGTTTATTTATGTAGAGAAAAATAGTTCTTAGATTTTTTTTTTTTTGCATGATGATTAAATCCTGTGAAAAGACACTTCCTCTGTCTTTTTTTTTAAGAATATATGTTCGAATCACCTCTTAATTTTGCGTTTTGACTATCAAGACTTGAAAGCCTGAATATTTGTGTTTGTTTTTAGCTTGTTTCATATTAAATTTAAATCTAGTTTTAAAAACATGCATCTGGAAGTTTTGAATTATTTTTAAGCAGGTATCCAGATGCATACCTTTATTGTCATCTACCACCACTTTATTTTATTTAAAGCACCTCTGAACCCCCTGATCAAATGATCACACCAGCGTTGACCTGCAGAAGAGATAAAAAGGGAGGAAAACTCTGAAAGGTTTTTTCTTTCCTTTGGCTGTAGAATCAATTGACCTGATTGATAAGACCGTGTCACATTTACTTTGTGTGCGTGTTATGTTTCCCACGCCCACTTCTGTGGGTTCTGACTTTTTTTGTGTGTGTGGCTGCCACCCGAGCCTCTCAGCTCAGCCTTTGTCCATCAACACCTTCCTCTGGAATGTTAATGAAAAACAAAGACTTCACCTCTCTGTCTGTCACTCTCTTCCCTCTTATCCTTTTGTTCCAGCCGAGGCTTTGGGCTAATTTGTTTTATTTGTGCAATTCTTTGAGGTTTTTTGGAAAGAAAAAATATTCAGTTCATTTTCAGTCCCCAAAAGTATTTCATTTAATTTTATTTGTGCAGCTAATTTATTTAATTATCAGCCTGTATTTGTTGATTGTGTCACTTTTTACAGTACAAAATTACTTTTATTGAATTGTTAAATGTTTTTTTTCTAGCATTTTTGTGCTTTATTTATGCTTCAAAAGTCAAACAATTTTGGTGACACTTCAGATGAGGTGCTGCAAAACTCTCAATATAATGTTGACAAAGATAGTTAATACATTCATTAAGCTTGTAAGCAGTTTATTAATATGGCCTTTGTTGACAAAAGGCTCCCTTTAGATGGTGAAGAACTTTACTAAGTATGTAAATAAACCTTATCTGGCTTTTTGTGCTAATAAATGTCTTACTAATAGCCTATAAACACATTAATATTGTTTGCTAATGTGTTTGTTAGGCTCGTTACCATTTTTTATTTAATGTCTGAATCTTTTAAGGTGGATCTAGAAGTTTTATCCTCAAAGCCTGCCTGTTTTGACTTAAAACGAATAAAAATCTTGCAGACCTCCTAACATTAATAAGCACAAATGTAATGTCATAAAATGGTAACAAGGCAAGAAAAAAAGAGGAAATCTGCAGTGAAAACGAAGTTTAAGTTGCAAACTTGTTTTGACATCTGTGAAGCTAAGATTAGTGGAAAGAGGACACAGGAGTTGCTATCTCCTGATGTGGCGGGTGGTGTCTGTTAACTGCCACTCACAGAGGAAGTCTGGCTAAACTGTCACAAGCCTCCTCATGATCGTTTCTTAACAAAACCTAGGGGGAACGGCGGGGAGGGGTTCGAGCTGTTTTATAATTGTCATGACACTGAGCCTCACAAGCGTGTTGAGTCCCGTGTCGTCTGTTAGGATCATTACATATTTTCACCTCCTATTTTCAAGAGTGGGTGTGCGGCCGCATGCATGCAAGTGTGCAATTAGAGCGTGCGCACCTGTCTGCCGAATCCACGTGTGGGGCGTGTGCGCGTGAGGGTGTCAAAGCACTGACACCCAGTCGCCACCTTGGGTATGAGGGAGAGTTGGCTGTGGGGGCGAGGGTGTAAATTGAGCTTTGATGGTCCATGAGAAACGATATGATTGATGAAACTACAAGAGCCTGAACGCTTCAATACATGGCACTTAGATGCACTCAGTCTTTTTGTACAGCAGCATGCTAAATTCCTGTTTTATTTCCTACCTCTTTTTATCTCTCTTCCATCTCACTCTTGTTTTGTGGATCTTCAGGCTTTAATCTCAGATTGAGTCTTTGAAATGCCACATTCCTTCTTTTTTCTCTTTCTTTTCAGTCGTATAAGCACACGCTCTCCCCTTTTATTCTTAAACCCTAATAACTCACAGCATACTTTCTTTTCATTTTCACATTTTTGTAGCCATTTTCATTCAAAGATCACAGAACATGCTTTCAGTTTTTTTCCTTTACTGGATTTAGTTGTAGTTTTTAGCTTCCCCTCACTCACTTTTAGCATTTTCATTTGAATTATTTTCTTGTTGTTTTTCACTCTGCATGTTCAGAAACACAAGGAGCGCGACAGACACAAACCGAAACACAAAAAGTCTGCAATGGACATGTCCCCCTCGCTCGTCCTCCCAAACATCATGGGCCCAGAAAAGGTGAGGGCACATTGCACACTGTCCTTCACACCTCTTTTCCTCCACCTCCTAAGTTTCTTGTGTCTTTCAGCCTGCTTTTCTCAAGCTCCATTGTTTTCTAGTTTGCCTCCCTTTTTTCCGGATGTTTTCATGGTTCCTGTACTCCCTTTCACCCTGAAAGCTCACCTTCACCCTCCTTTCTCATCCTCCTCCTCCAGCCCTACAATAGCGGAAGTTCGGGAGGAGCTGTCAACTCTCTACCAGCATCCTCACAGAAGAGATTGGACGACAACGCCGCCCGGTTCACCAACGCCAACTTTCAGGAAGTGTCTTCCTCTCACTCTGGCAGCAATAGCAATTCCAAGGATGGTTTAGCCGCTGATCCAGGCAAGTCGGCGTCTGAGGTGAAGAACAAGAAGAACAGCGGCGCGGGTCATGCGGTGGGGTCCAGAGTCGGGCGCAAGTCCCTCACCTCCTCAGGGAAGCCTCTTCCCTCCACTGTGGTCACTATGGCAACCTCCTCTACTTCTGTGTCTGCTTCCACTGGCCCTTTCCATCAAGGTGAATTGTCGACAGCAAATGGTCCCGTTTAGTCAGTTAAAATCATACAAACCCAAAGACAAATCCTCTGTTGTTATCGCTCTGTCCACCCACCAAACAATTCTGCCAATGTAGCCCAACTGCACAGTCGGCAGTGTAATGAAAGCCCACATAAGTGGGAGTGCTGTGTCATTTGCTCAGGCACCAGACTTTTGTGTGTGTCTGTGATAACACTGTTTCGTCTCGACTGGCCTTTGCCTCCTGTTATCTGGGGCCCTGTCTGGAAACACACAAACGCCGGCGGGGAGAGCATGTGGAGAAGTTAAGCACTCACTGTTCACATTGAAACGCCTGTTTTATGCTATCAGAACCTTGAGACCCATGTCAGGTGTGTGTCTGTGTCTGGCAGCGGTATTTTGCAGCTGTCTGGAAAAAAAGGGAGGAAAGTTACAAAAAAACTTCCGCTGATAAACAAGAGGATTACATAGTGAAGAAAGACGTATTGTTTTAGTCGATGGAGCAAGAGTTGATTAAATGTTTGGTTCTCTAGAAATCTATTCTGCTGTAATCTCTTTGTCAGTGTCACATGTTTTTGTTCTCTTTTTGCTTCCACTTGTTTGTTCCGTTTTGTACTTCTTTATTTTTACTCCGTTCTTCCTTATATCTTTTATTCATCTTTTCTATCTTTCAGGCCTCTTGTTGACCAGTGCCAGCAAAACCCCGTCTGCACCTTCTACCGACTTCATAAGTTTCACAGACTCATCGTTGCGTCCCGGTAGTGGAACTACTTTTTCTTCTCCGCCATCCTTCAGCAGCTGCCTCGTCAAACCGAGCTCAGAGGGCGGAGCTTCTGAAGGAACAACAACTCTTTTTGGTTCTCTCATGTCTCCTTCGACAGCTTCTGCAGGTGACACAATTTTTATAATATTTTCTTACCCATTTTTTCGTGTCTAGCTGTGTGTGCATGTGTCTTTGATCTGATCATATACAATTATGACAAACGTTTACATCTAACTATCGGTATAACCCATCCCTCTCAATCGGAAGGAAATTTTGGATCCGAATGAGTCGAGTCAGATTATTCCAAATGATGCATTTACATGATCCATTTTTACTCTCATCAGGCTTTTATTCTGATTACTTGTGTCCATGTAAACGCAACTTATGTTAAAATGAAATTAATCACTGAGCCTGTTTGGATTTCATTGCAGTGGGCGGGAAGCTGTATGAGAATTCCCACAGTCACACAACAGGCGAGACACCAAGCCTTGTTGGGTCCACCGGCTACAAACGGCCCCAACCTTCCAGTGCCGGACTTGGAATTGGCGGAGCCCCTACCGCAGGGACAGAAGATGGGGTGAAGAAGAAAAAGAAAGGCAACTGGAGGAACAGATTTGGACCTTGCTTTACCACAGATGTGAAGCCCACTGAGCCAGCGCCATCCTTAACTCTCCCCACCTCGTCCTCAGCCAGCGCCTCCTCCTCCACCGCTTCTATTGCTGTCTCGGCCTGCTCCACGCTCTCAGGCCGGCCAGGTTTAGTTTCCAGCAGCGGATTAGGAGTGGGAATGGGAGGAGGAGCAGAACGGGGGCTGGGGGTCATGGGCGTCGGTGCCGGGATTCAGAAATCCCCGTCACTCCTCAGGAACGGAAGCTTGCAAAGCAACAGCAGCTCCACGTCTACTGTCTCAGGTGAGGAGGGCACACAACACATCATGTTTTAAATGTCTTTAGTTTTAAAGACTCAAAGTATGACTTTGTTATTTCGAACCCAGACATTAAATTGGAAAAATATCCATAACAGATGATAATTCTCCTTTAACTAATGAGCAGATTATTGGCTTATTTAAGAGATTGTCAGACGGTTATGAAATGTAATAACTAATTGTATGGAGAGTTTCAATTTATTCTATTGATATTGAAGCAATTCCTTTTGAAATTCATCTCTGCGCACCTTTTAGAAAACAGGAATATCTTGTGTGTGCCATGGCTGTATTTACTGTTCTCCTCAGTCATCTCGTTAGTCCCTGAATGCTATCAAATTAAAAAGAAAATGATTAGAAACGGCTCCTGTATTTGGGAATATTAACAGAAAGGATTTGACTCATTTTTATTGCCGTCTGTCTGTCGATCTTTATGCTGGTTTTCTCTGTGTGTGTAGTAGTATTTTTTTTTTCTCACCGTGGAAGTCGTCTGTATGATTTTCCCTTTCCCTAGCGTGTTCAGTTGCTTGGCAACTGTCTTTATGCTTTGGAGTTCCTCTCTGCTGATGAAGGTGGCTCAGCACAGTCCACACTTCCCACATGTCTCTCTCTTTTCTTTTTTTTTCTTCCAGGATCATCACTTCTTTGTTCCTCCCTCCATCTTTCAGCAGCTCTCTTTGCTACCATTCTGCTCTGTCTATAAATCACAGCTTATTTGACAAATATGCAGTGTTGTTTGGACAGTACCAAGTGCAGTCTTATGTAAACATGAAATGAAAATATGCGTAATGTGCATGAACATATTGCGTTGTATACGAGTACTGAGGATGTACTAAGCAATGTTATATCAGAATTATTGATGATAAGCAGAACAAGATTCAGAAAAAAGCTAATATAACTTTATATTGTCTTCATTTATTTTATTATAAATACTAAACTTGAGTAGTTCTAATAAAATATAAAAGAACACTAAAGTAGTTGATGAATTTACACACACTTGCTAAATTCAGAAACTTTTCTTTCTTTATCTTAAATTTAGGAGCAGGTTGTTTAATTTCCTAACATAAGAAATGTATTTACATTAAATTGATTTTTAAGATTCTCGGTTGTTTTCTTTAAATTTATGTTGCCTTTGTGAGACAAGTCATGTTTTAACACAACATTAATGTTTGAACAAAACATGCATTTAAAAAAATATATAAACTTTAATTATTTTGAATCTAATAAAATTAATCAACTTTGATTTTGTAACAAAAACGTTTTTCATTTTAGTTTTGAATTTTGTTTTTTTCAGTGCTTAAAAAATCTCCAAATTAGTGAAATGTTTTTAAACTTTTAAGCTAGTCTCTTATTGTGAAAATTATTTCTTATTGTGTAATTTTTTTAATGACAACAATTTCAAAATTTGAGATTCAGTCATTAAACTTGATATAAACTTTAAATGTATAATAAATTGAAGCGATTTTTTTTTTCACATTTTGGCTAAAGAAATTCCAAAGAAATTAAAATACAATTTAAAAAATATTTTTTCTTTCAAAATATTCAGAATTTTAAATTAGTCACAAACTGGCAGTGATGATGTGTGGATTTGTTTTTTAACTCCTGTTTTGTATTTGGTAATGATGTACCTTTAAAACAAATCTGAAAGTTTTGTCAGGTTTGTTTAGTAGTTTTGATTGAAGATAAATGTTTCGGTTGCGTTAGTGCTTTTCCTCAATCCAGGGGTGCCGCTGACAAAATGTAGGGCAGACACTGGTGGTTGTGTGTGATGGTGCATCATCTATACATGTGTCTGTGAGACAGAATGTGCCCCTCGCCCTACTGTAAATATTTAGCAAAGGGTTAATGCGGGGCAGCAATAGGAAGGATCCTGGCGTTTATCTCTCCCCCACCACCGCCACCAATTCTGTCTGCTGACTCTGCTGTGCTGATGGATAGATAGTTAGCCTGATAGATATGAGTCGGTGGAATGGGAGAAACAGAGGGTCAGATTTTGGCTAGGTTAATGTTTGATGGCGCCGGGGTCACTGATGGGACGGCTAGTTGAGTGTGTTAGGTTTGATGGGTGGGGGGAGGAAAGATGCTGACTTGGAGTGGATTTATTCAGGCCAGCTGGAGTGCAAGTATTGAGAGACGTGAAAAATGATAAGGAGAAGAAAGATGCTCCTCCTATTGTTAGATTTGCTGAGTAATTTATATGATCGCATTGTTAACTCAATCATTCTAAATTATAGGGTCTAACAACATGGTGTCACAAATGGAAAGCAGATATGGATAGATAAATTATACAATGAATGGTAATTAATTTGAAGCGTATTATGCTAATATTTTTAGCTAAAATTATCTGCAAGTTTGTAATTGCACACACTTGATATTAGCTAAAAGAAAAAAATATTTCGAAACATTTTTCAACAGCAAATGAGCTTTTTCTGTATTTCAAAATAAAATGTGTCATTTGGGTTTAGCAGTGGGGAAAAACAGAACTATTCAAAAGTTATTTAAATTAAAGCTGACTGAATTTATACACATTTTTTTTAAAGAAAGTGTATTTTTAAAAAGTTGAGACCGAATAAGATTTTCTAAATATTTTAATCTTTGATGTTAAAATGGTTTTATGAGTCTCAAAAACTCACTTCATTGACTGTAAAGGATTTTCTCTCTATTTTAACTAAATACTTTATTTTTTAAGGTTTTCTAAGAGCTTCGTTTTAAAAGTATAATTATAATTGCTATCAACAGAAGACAGGTTCAGTTATTTATCTTTTTACTTCAAAACAAAGTCTTCCTGAACAGAAAATAACAGGTTTTTCAGTAGAATTACTTGTTTAACAGGTTATTGATGAATTATGATAGCATTCATATGATTTTGGACTTGATTCAGCTTTTTGGTAGTGATTACGAAAGATTTCTGTCTCATAACAACAGCTTGAACAATTTTTGGTTAGTTGTTTTAGAGCTTGTGTTGAGCTAAACAGGAAAGAAGTATTGAGACCCGTTGTGCTCAAGGGGCTAAAATTATTGATCAAGCAAATAGGTTTTAGGTTTTACAAGCCCAAGCTTGTGTGCGATGACGCTCTCTTACTTCTTTTTTTTTATTTTTTTTTATTGAAGATGATACCATCCCTGAAAGATTTTCTACAAGCTAAATTTTGATGTTAAAATTGCGCTTTTAATTTGAAGAAGAAAACTCACACAAAAACTATTTTCAGTTAAAAGGAAGGGGAAAAAAACAATACTTTATATGCTGTAATTTAGAGTAATGTTTATTTTAAGCATATTTCATTGAAAAGAATAACATGTAAAAAAATCAACTCATTTGTTGATGTAATTTTGCTACAAATTAGCAAATTTTTTACATGAAATAAGGTAATTTTAGGTGTTTTAAATTGAAAAAAAATTATATTACATTTATGGACTTACGACCCCCTTCTTCCCCCAGTCACCACCGCAGTGTTTTGTGCGTTTCTTATCCGATAAAGTGTTGGTTGGGCCCCTAATCCAGCTGCTGAAACCCGTGTTGGAGCACATGCCCCCTGAGCCTCTGCTGCCCCGCTTTGGGTATCAATTTTTCTGCTGCATATTGCAAAGCGTTATTAATAGTATGTCAGCCCATGTAGCGCTCATATCTATGGCTGGCTCCCTCCTTCCTCCCCTCCCCTTCTGGCACAAAGATCTCTTGTTCCCCCAGTGAATGCTCGCTGCCCTGAGCCATTCAGGCTTTTGTGGGACTGAGGGGGCCCTCCCCTCCCCTCCTCTACCGGGGTCAAAGGGGGGCAGGGGCAGGGCTTATCCTCAGTGGGCAGGCACAAGGGGTTGATAAGGGAGGAAGAAGAGGTAGACGTGTGCGCGGGCGATGATGGAGAGTGCGGACGAGGATGTGTGAATACAGAAAAATATTTAGAGATAAACTGAAATGACATTTGTTTTTATTTTTGCATTTCTATTGAAAGGAGAACACAAATAAAACTCCTTTATTTCTATGAGAATTAATAGTGTTCTATTAATTAAAACTTTCATTTTTTGATTATTTTTAGTGCTTTTTTAAATTATAAAAATTGTAGAGAATGTTACCTTTATTGAATGTCATTTTAACCTCAAAACAAATTTATGTTGACAAAAAACTCCTATCAATGTGGGATGTTTTGGCGTTTGGTGGATTGTTTACATTGTTTTTTTAAGCACATTTGTGATGTTTTGAGTTTTTTATTAACTCCAGCAATGTGACATTGATCCAATTTTGTCCTAGAGGTGTAAACTTTTTCATAGTTTTATTTTTTTATTAATCAAATGATACATTAAAAATAGTTTTCTCTTTATTTCCTTACAGGTGTCTTCTCTGGAGATGGCTCATCGTCAGGGAGCGGAGTTGTTGCCATGGGCGGAGCAAGCTCGGAGTTGTCACAGCAACCGCAGCCCACTCCTTCCCTGGCCCCGCCCTCTCCATTCACAGCTACTGCACCACTTAACAGCACAGCCTCCACACACGTGAGTCAAACGCAAACCGCCTATTCAACAGCCTTTTCCTCTCTGTATTCAACATCCTTTCGTGCATCTTTGAGCTCAAGTGCTGCTAAAATATGACAACACAAATAAGCCGAGGCACTCCAATCAAATGTCTTCCGCACCGAATCTTTTAGGACTATTATTATTCCTTAATTATTTGTGAAATGTCTATTCTGACCTTGTGTGGAGTGTGTTTTGAAAGGTGCTTTATGGCTGATGGTTGGCTGCACCTGTACAGTTGTTGGGGTTTATGAAAAGCACAAAAAAATGAATACTTTTTCTTTTTTAACCCTTTTTTCAACATATAATTTTCCACATTAATTCAGTTCTAATTAAGCCTGATGAATGTCAACTTATTGAAGTGTGCTGGAATCCTATGGGTGTAAATAGCGTGACAGAATATATTCATATTCGGGAAAATATAAGGTTCCATAAAAAAATATACCCACATTAGGGCATCTTTTGTTCCCTTAAATACTATTTATGATTTCAAGTTGTCAAAATCAAACATTTAGGAAAAAAAAGTATTCAGATGCAGAAAAAGAAAATAAAATACTTCAGATTTCAAAGCATGGTTGAAGCATCATAATTGTTTACATAAAAAAATGTAAAAGTAAAAGGCAGGAAGTGCTGCAGACTTTATTCAGATTAAAGAAAATCATCAATCAATCTGAAAGGATCAGTAAATTTGCAGATGCTAACTTTTTAAAGCTACCGTTTAGTTACCATGCCATTAAGTCTAATCTGATCAACCTAAACCCTCAATCAAAACCATCAGATTCCCGCCTTCTACTGTCCAGCATGACTGTCCAGATTTGATTTTCTCCATCGTGACCTTTTTTTTTTTTAGTTTTGTTCCTCACTTGAAGTTTTTCTTACTCTCAACCTTCCCTTTTTCTGTCCCCCGTCACCCCTCCACCTCTCTTCGTTGTCCTGTGATGTAATGACATCTGACAAGCGCCACATTAGAGATGGGTTGGGGGGGGGCACAGATGGTGGGTAGGAGGGGGGGTCAGTGTGATTGTGTTTGTTTTCGGTGTGTCGGGAGCTTTAGACTCATGCCTGGAGTCCAGCTGTATATGTTTGTTCATTTCACGTTCATGGAGGTGTGAGGTCTGTGTGTTTTTTAGCAAAAAAAGAAAAAAAAAAAAAAAAGAAGACAAATGTGTGGATTTGTAAATTTGTGGGCATGTAGAACACACACCCACTTTGACCTGCAGGTCTGCAGGAATCACACCACTGTAGAATGATGCTAACAACAGGCTTTTGTGTGTGAATTTGAGTGTGCGCTTGCTGTTCTCAGTCCACCAGCGGACTACTATCATTGGCTATCAGCCAGGACAGAGAGCCACTAATGAAAAAAGGATGTAAATGAAAAATGAATGCTGATGGGAAAGGCGCACGATTATGAAGTCATTTCAGTTCGGGCAAGATGAATGGAGAGATTCCCCCTTTTTAATACTAATCAGGAGTTGAGTTTTGCTCTTTTTATTTTAATTTAATACAATAATGGCTGAATTGTAATATTAGAATGATTTTGTCGAGGACATTTTAGTTTTTTACACAGTTAATACAAATATATTTTCAACTTGTAATATAATTTTAGTCATTTATAAGGATTTTTCTCATGGTAAAATTAGCTCCACAGATTTGCTCAACTTTCCTTGCACTATGGGCCTAATCCATTTCATGCTTCATCACATGTTTCACTCAAAAATACTTATTTAGCGTTCAACAATCAGCCATTTTGTTCTTTTAGATGGAGCAGATTCCCCTCCTGGTGCTCCACACTCACTGTCCTCCTGCTCACTCCACCCCACCCTTCACGCCACTGCCCTTATTTGGGAAATGCCTTAATTGGATTAAACTCTATGCATCAGAAACACTTTGTCAGCATGTCAGCATACTCTGATCCCTCTGTGTGTGTGTGTGGGGGGGGGGTGTATTTATAGGTTTCTTTTATTTAAATTTACATTTAGGCATAGGTATTTACAAAAAAAAACATATTTGCAAGGGAATGGAGTAAAAAGTTCAAAGGTGAAAAATAGTTTTTTCTATATTTAATTCATTAATATTAGTAATTGGATGCAATCAAAAATAAACAAAAGCAATCCCTAAACAGACTTGCTGCTTTTTATTGTTTTTTTAAATGTTACGAGTTAAAACATATTCTGTAATGATTTTCAGACTTTTTTATAATGCATTCATATTATACTTTTTTCTTAAAATTTGTATTACATTTATTTAAATTCAGTTGCCAATTCATTAATATTTTATTAATATACGGAACTTAAAATAAAATGTAGTTTTTTGCTATATTATTTTTAAAATTATGTAGAAAAATATGTTGAAATTCTGTAAAATCATTTTAGGAATTTTTAATGTCTGGTTTGCTTCATTTTAATTTTAATTTAATTTGTTTGATTTAAACAAAATGTTTTTATATTTAGCTTTGTAAAATAAAATTGTAAATCTTAATTTTTTAAGTGTGTGATTATCTTAAAACTTTTTTTTTTTTTTGCCACCTTAACCACAATATTCAGGTAATGTTGCTGATGTTCTGTGTACTCCTTCATCCTCAGGTGAGCGGTCTGCCAGGATCAGTCTTCAACCTGGCACCTCCTCACATGTTTGGGAACAGACTGAACCCAAACTCCAGCATGGCAGCTCTCATCGCTCAGTCTGAGGCAACACCAGCAGGTAAGGCAGCATTTGATCCACATAACAACATTTTTTTATGCTAAGTCATTTGTTAAATTAAACGATTTAACCAGGAATCCACTTAATTTTGGAAAAATTACTGTGATAAATTTTTGGAAATAAATTAAGGCATGAAAGAGTTAGCAATAATGTGTATTTAAATAGGAATAGATTTTAATAAAGCAGCTTTAATGCCACCAAAAGAATTTATCTGTATGCATGTAAAAAAAAAACTTCTGACGTAAAGATCCGGCTTCTCGATTGTAGAGCAAATAACACAAAGATAGGAAAGAATGTAGGAATAAGCATCAACATTTATTGATTTACAATAAACCGTGGAGCATTTAAATTACATGTGTCTATAGTAAAGGAAAGGAAGGTGAAGAAATAAACATGAGCAAGCGTTTAGCTTTTTATATTAAGAATTATTATTAAGATTTCAAAATTAAAGTTTGCCTCTTTTTCTGTTTGTGAGTGTTCGTGTTTGTGCATGTATGTGTGTGCGATAGAGGATAATGGCTCAGTCATGCCCCTTGATCCCACAGAGGTCAAGGGTCGATGTCAGTCTTAAGCCCCTCCCACTGAGCTCTGTTGCTCTTCAGCACACATTTAATCACGGCTCTACTTCCAGGTTTTCCGTAAATATACAATAAATAAATACTAAAGTCTAATTTTATATTGTTATTGTGTTATATTGTGGATTAATTTAAATATTGATTGCAGTTGTTTAAATATACTTTGAAATAAATCTTTAAAATAATAACAAATGTTGAATGAATCCCTGTGAACCATTTTCTCGTGTAAAAGTCTTCCACAGCCTTGAGTTTCATTCAGAGCTGTTTTTTTGAGATTTCCTTTTCACATACAAAGACGTGCACATTTTCTTTTTAAAAAAAAAGGTGTTTAAAAAATGTGCATTTTATCCTCATCAATAGGCTTGTGGTGTTCAAAGGGGCTTTTGTTGTGATGAAACGGCAGTTTGATCCAAGCCTTTGAAAACTGACAGCCGACTGCACACTGACCAGACGCGGGCGGACGTCAAACCACATCTTAAACCAGATCTGTGCTTTCTCCATTTGTTAAATAAAAACTGATTGATTTGTAAACTTGCTGATCAGTGATGGCTGAAACATGGCCCCTCACTGTCAGCATAACTGCACGGCTCGCTTGTCAGCAAATAAGAATCTCCCGACTCCAAATGTGAAAGGTGTGTTTGTTTGCAAAAAAGCTTGTTTACTTTGGCATCCATCTCTCATTGCTTTGGAGTGTCTGGAGGGAGGTGCCAAGATGGAAGGGGTTAGCAAAGAAAAAAAAAAAAAACAGAAGAGAACTAGAAACCAGGGAGGTGACCTGGTGGGGGTAAAAGCTGGTATTGACTGTCTTAAGTAGAGGGGAGTTGGAGTGAGTGTGTAAATGCAGAAGTGTCGGTGCATGTGTGATTCATTACTCTCACTGAGGAAAATGAAAAGGAACGTCTGGCCAGAGGCCCAGAGGGAGGAGAGATGGAGGCTCTCACAGAAGGTAGAGAGGAGGAGACGCATGAGTTTGAATGATGGGTTTTTGTATGAAAAGCTACAAAGAACGGAAGAGGTTATAGAAACAAAAGCATTAAGACACCTTTAATATAGTTTGGATAGAGCTTTATCACACTAAAGCTCCCGACCACCTCTCTTGTTTAAAGTTTTACTTTAAAGATATTTTTAATCAATTTTTCCAAGATTTTGCTTTAAAATTAAGAATTTAAACATCAATTATAATTTTATATTGCAAGAAAGCTCTCAATATATTTTCAATGATTGTTTAGCCTTTCTAGAGGACCAAAATTGGTGACATTTAATGTCTTTTTTTATTTTTGTAACCCTCATAAAGTTGGGTTTTATAAGCTTTTTTTGTGTCATTTTGAACAACTAAGCACTTTTTTTTTCTTAATTTCATGATTGATCCAGACATTTCAGTCAAGGACGCTCTCAACGTTTTCCGATTTAAATGGGTGTTTTGTCTGCCAACAGGAACAAAAATATCGAGTTTGCTTATTACAAAAATAAAATAAAAATGCAGAGCAGAAAGGAAATGATGCTCTGAGATATTCCGCTGATTTTCCGTCCTCGTGGTTTTGCAGATCAGGAGGTGGGAGACGGCAGCGGCGGATCTCAGGGCTTTCCCGTAAGAGCTTCTCCCAAGACCACCCCGCGGTGAATGCACACACACTCTCTCAGATGCCCTCCCACCCTGCACTCTCCATTTACATTCCTGTCTGCCCCCACCACCACCCCTCCTTTTTCTGCTTTTCCCTCCGCTGGCCCCTCGTCTCCTCGCTCTTCCTCCCCTCACACACTCCTCCGTCTTTCGCTTTTACCCCTACAGGCAATTCTTGTTCTCCCAGCCAGCGATAACTTGTGTTTTTGAAAGTGGTAGCTATCTTTTTTTTTTCTCTTATTATATATTTTTTGGCTTTAATTTCATACGGATGGATAGCGTGATGATTAACTCCATCTTCTCCATCTGGGAGTATTTACATGGATCTTTCCGGATGGAAATATCCATCAAACAGACGAGTATTTTATTTGTTTTTGACACTTTGTGAAGAGAGTGATTTCTGTTGACAAGGTTGGTGATGCTTTAAATGTTCTTGTGGCTTGTTTTATAATGTTAAAACACTTCTGACAACACATGACGTTGAAGCCATCCATGTGTTTTAAATCTTCCTTTTAAGTTAAAGACTCTTGTATCAAATGATCTTTTTTTGCCTATAGAATAACAGTTTGGTTTCATTTTAAAGTGTAAATTTTCTTGCCTTCGCGTGTCTATTCTCTCAACTGTCGCTCATTCCCCGCTCTTTCACACTCAACAGATTGTCTCAGCACACCGAGATTTATCGCATCGAGACTTCCCTTTCTGTCTGCCTCTCCCCGTTCCATGTCCTCCTTCTTCCTCCCTCTCCCACTCTTTTTTTTTTCTTTTTTTTGACTCCCACTTGCAGACAGAAAGCCTGGCCCCTTTTCATTAGAGGCCACTGTAACAACAAATTGATGTAGTTTTATAGCCAGCAGTGTCTATGTTTGTCTGACGTTTATGTTGGGTCGTTAATCTCCCCATTGACCTCTTCATCTCTCCCCTTTTCTGCCCATGCTCTCTTTCCCTTCATTCAGCTCTCCCATTGGTGGCCTGCAGATCCGCTATGACTCTTTGGGGTCGTTGCCAGGGCCGGGGCTTGGGTTGCTAGGGTCTGGGGGAGGCGTCGGAGAGACGCTGCCCCCGGTGGCCACCAGTATCGAGCAGCTCCTCGAAAGGCAGTGGAACGAAGGGCAGAGCTTCCTGCTGCAGCAAGGGGCTCAAGGAGACGGTGAGGGGACACGCTCGGTTTTTGTTTGGTCACAAAAACAAATTCATGGGTCAGTTATTTGAACTTCCTATCAGTGATCAATAAAGTTACTATCAAAAGAATAAACTTCTTCAGCTGTTAATGTTTAAAAATGTCTGATATAGCTGACCTTCGACCCCTGAGGAAAATCTATATCTGCTTCCTGTTTGTTTGGACACGTCTCCTCTCAAAAACACATCTTCAGTTTGAGATTCTGCATCGTTGACACATTTCCTGACTCTTTTTTAATGCCTGTTGACAGAACATTTCTCCTCTCCTCTCTCCCTGTCAGTGGTGGGAATGTTGAAGTCGCTCCATCAGCTGCAGGAAGAGAACAGGCGTCTGGAGGAGCAGATCAAAACGCTCACCATGAAGAAAGAGAGGCTGCAACTTCTCAGCGCTCAGCTCTCCGTGCCTTTCACCCCTTCGACTGCCTGCTCTGGTACAGCCGCCGGCTTCACTCGTACGTGTTTCCTCGCTGCTTTCTTCTAACCTGCTGGTGTTTGTGCTGCAGAGGTCAGAGGAACCCAGGCGGGAGTCAGCGACTCGTCTTTACCTGTGGCAGCTCAGGTGAGGACGAAAGCTATCAACAGATTAACTAATCCGAGTCCTAATGTTGTTTCTGAACTTTTTCTATCTTTATGTATCTCTCTGCACTTCAGGACACTGCTTCATGCGGAGGCCACAGCAGCAATGGCTCCACCTCCTCACTTTCCACCCCTCCCTCCGTCTCCCAGAGCCCCCCTCAGCCGGCTCTCAATGGGGTTGCGACCACAGCCGGGCTGAGTGGCGTGACGGGCCTGATCGGCGCTCTGGGGGCGGGAAACGTGCTGGGCATCGGGGGGATCGTCGGAGCCCTAAACGGTGTGATCCAGACGCCGGCAGGCACCGCCAGCCCCCACACACACACTACAGGAGCAGCTGCAGGCGTCACTCTGCCCGTCAATAGCAGGTATGGAACAGCTGCCGCCAGCGCCGGCGAGGTCCGCCTCACATAATTGACAGCTGCTAGAGTCCCAGGATGATCATAAAATCAAAGCATCTGATGCTGAAGTGCACAACAGGATAAATAAACCTCTTAAAGCAGCAGAATATGTAACTTCAGGAAGCCTAACAGGTCTTCTGCTTTTGTGTCTTCTTGCTTTCGTTGGATTGTAGCAGCTCAGCCACTAGTAAGAACAGGTGAGGGGTTTGGAGTAAATCACAGGAACCTGCTTAGAAATGCATGTTTGTGTGGTTCATTTTCTGTTTTCTCACTCCTTTTTTCATCCAGAGCTCTGATTTGTTAATTTATTGTTGTTTTGTCTGGTCAGCACGACGCGGCTCGGCCTGTTATCGGAGCAGCAGAGGCTCCTCCTGCAGCAGCAGCAGCTCCAGCAGCTGCTGGCCTCTCAACCTTCAGGGGTAAGACCCTCACAGACGTCTCAACATTTACTACCTCAATTCTCTTTGGTAATTCACAATTATCCCATTTTATTTTGGCGGGATGGTTCCCTCTTCCTCTATCCCTCCAACCTCACAGGATCAGCAGCAGGTGTTGCTCTACCAACTGATGCAGCAGCAGCAGGACCTCCAGCAGCTGCAGTCCCTCTCCTCCTCTGCCCAGATTCCCTCCATCTCCCTCTCCTCCGCTCAGATCCCCATCAACAACCTGCTGCCCGGCACCCCGAGCCAAGGCCAAGGCGCCATCACTGCCAACCCCTTCCTGGCGCTGCAGCACGCACACACTGACACGCACGGCTCAGGGGCGCAGAAGCCTCGGCTAGCCGAGAAAGCCGTGGGCGTCGCAGGGCAGGAGAAGACATGACGGCATATGTTCTTTTGTTTTGGAGTTGTTGCTTTTTTTTTTAATTCAATAATTATGCAGAGTTTGAAATCAGTCTGTTGGTCAACCTTGAGAGAAATCTGAGCAGATCGTTTTTTTCAGTGTAAAGGATGGGAAAAGCCGTCACTGTAGCTGGACCTTCCTTTGTTTTTGCAGCTTTATTTTGTGTCAACTCACACTATTTATTCCTTTGAAACTTTAGATATTGTACTTTATACCTCTAGTGCTGCTTTTTATTACTTTTTTGTCGGATTATCGTATTTTTATTTAATTTTCCTAATAGTATATAATTGTTTAGAACCTGTGATTTTTGTTTAATTTTCCGGTAAATTAACAAGTTGAATTACCAGAAATGGCTTTTATTTGTTCTTCTGCTCTTCCTTCCACGACGGTCCGGTCTTCTCTGCTGTTTTCTCTCAGGGGCCTCAGCCAACCAGAGCTGCTCACTCAACACTCAAGCAAGCGCAGCCGCAACTACAAAGTTAACCAGAAAAAAGAAAAAAAAATGACAGCAGTTCATGCTCAAACACAGAAAATAGTTCCTGAGAATAGCAGTGAGCAGTAGCAGATGAATGTTTGACATCTGTCTCGCTGTAGTCCCAGGAGGAACTCTGGGTCAGCGTAGTGAAAAAAGCCCACATGTTCTCCCCACGTCTGCAAGCCACTCACGTCAGCGAGCCGCGGTCACCACAGAAGCCTTGCGATCGACTGTTCTTATCTGGGCCAGATACAGGGGGCTCAATCTGGAATGTGAAATGTTTTAAAAAAAATAACACAATTTTAATCTTCAGAGGGATCCATTAATCCACACTCTAAGCAATGCATTTCATCTTCCTGACTCAGCCCCCTGCTGCATCTACCTCTTGAGCAGGACCTAAAAGGCCAGCGGCAGTGGCCATTTGCAGACCCACCACAGTCAGGACTGGCCAATCAGGGTCCAAACCCAAGTGCCTGAGGCCCAAGGAGGTTTTTTTTTGTTACCTTTACGTCTGCCTACTTTTTCCACAAAGCCACTGGTGAAAAGCTGCATTGCTACTGCAAAATCACAAGAAAAGAAAAAAAAAAAACACTCGCTCCATCGGGGCTGCTGTCTCTTTAATAAATTAGGAAGTTTTATTCTGCTGCATTCTGTAATATCAAAGTTGTGCTTTTTATTTATCTGGAGGGTTTTGTCTGTGTGTGTGTTGGGCATAAGATAATATATTTTACAGCCCGATAGTTTTGTGATTTCACATTTTGTACTACTGTGTACAGTTTTGTCTCTTCCCTACAGTCTCATTTTGCTGTAAACCAATTCCTTCAATTTATGTGTTTGAAAGCTACTTTTGGTGCTGGGGGGGTGTACATAGCTGTTTGTAGGAGAGGAGGAAGTGTTCAGGGGCCTTCAGTGGCGCCGGTTTTACCTCTTTAAGTGTACATAAACCTTTCCCATTGGCCGTTGGTGTATATAAGTGATCGTGATTGGCCGTGCCGGTGTAAAGGAAAGCAAATAACACCTCAGTTTGTGTGTGTGAATCTTTAGGACCAGACAATTAAGATTGACAATGACTGGACAGCAAAAGTATTAATTTATTTTTATATGTGCAGGGACATTGTGGTTTTTTTTTTTTTTTTTTTCTAAATATGCACCATTTTCTTGATGGTTTTATACTCTGAGCACCATGTTTACATCTGTGCACATCTGTTTGGATCAATTTTGTACAGATGGAAAATAATTTTTTTTGAGGGGGGAAGTGGGTTTAACAATGTATTGCAAAACACAAAAATGAACACTTTGGATTAAATAACTAAAGAAGTCTGTGTGTTGAAGAGTTGAATTATTTATGCCATAAATTGAACATTCTGCAAAATTCTTTAACTTTGATGCTTACATTTATTTTTATTGTTTTTGAAAAAAAATATGTAGATGCCAAATAAAGCTAATTTTGGAGAAGAAGCAGTAGATTAACTCCTATTTAAAAATTCTGTATTTGTTGCTGAAAAAAACAGTTTTTTTGGGATGCAATAACTGAAGTTAAAACAAGGAATATGATTATTTAAAATTTTCATGTAAGCTTATCTTTTTTTTATTTAATAAAAAATGTGAAAGTTACCTTTTAAGATGAAAGTTTGTTAAAAAAAATAATTTGCTGAAAATATGTACTAAGGTTGCACATTCAAAGAGGAGTTAAGATGTGTAAAGTAAAATTACAACAATTAATTAAAGCTTAATTCCATTAAAGAACAGTATATATATATATGTATATATATATATATAAACACACATAAAGGAAGCAAAGCTGATGACTTACAGCTGCTGGAGCTGTAGGTGTGTGTGCATGCGCTGTGGAAGTGGGGGCACAATTCTGCTACATCTGCCTCCACTGTGGTAATTAAAAGCTCACTATCCTCCTGCACCCCCTGCTCCACGTGCACACACACACACAGTCCAACCTGCATTCAGTAACAACCGA
>NC_050531.1:12220291-12231204 GCF_002922805.2 Oryzias melastigma
CTCACCCTGTCAATCAAAAGCAGGCTGTTTAACCCCCCTCTCTCTCTCCCTGTCTGTCTGCCTTTCTCCACCACATCGGACCTTCTCTTTCAGAAGTCCCCCCTTCCCACACCGAGGGCAGAGCTGCTGTGTCCATCATCGATCAACCCCCCACTTTTCCCCACAGACCCCTCCGCAGGGGTGGGAAGGTTTTACCAGCTGATTGAGGCCCCCTCTGTACTGACCAGCCAGATGCCTGATCACAAAGTTGAGGCTGGACAACAAAACTAAAAGTCTGTGAATATTAAAATAATCTTAAAATTGTCTTAATAGTTCTTAATTAAATGGAACTTTTCCTAAGAGAGGAAAAGAATAACTTACAAAAAGTTTAAAGTCATATTCATTTAGAGAAATGTAGACAGCTGATTTATTTTACTTTTAAAAATAATTTAAAATAAATGACTGCAAAAAGTTTTGAGAAAATAAAATTATTTCCAAAAAAAAATACAGAAAGTCCTGCTTCTTACATGGCTGAACACAATGGAAGCCTAAATATCACAGTACATGATTTTATTTTATTTTTTTTACTGCAGTTGCCATCATCTCCCAGAACCAGGAAACAAGTGCCACCAGTAATTCCTGCACAGGTCTTAACATATGTTTTGTGATTCTGTTAAATTATTTAATTACACCTTCCCCTCAAAGAGGCTGAGCAATAAAGCCGATAGGGGCTCTGGTGTAATAAACCATTAGCAGAAGGAAGCAGCCGCCGCTGTGTACAGTAATGCTGTGTAAATCATCACAGAGTGGCTGCCGTTAGGAGGCTTAATCCTGGCCAGAAACTTGCAGTCAGCTGCCAGGGGCCCTGATCCGGTGCCCAGTGGAACCAGATCCGGAGAGCAGAGGTGTTTAGGGCTGTCAGTGCAGGGAAAAGGAGGAAGGGAAGGGATGGGGGGGCAGCTGAGGAGATTCCCAGAGTACAAGTGTGTGAGTGTGGGTGCCTGCCTCCCACAGGTCACTCTTCTTGTATTATAATGGTGGCAAAGAGAAGCAGCAGGATTTAGCCTCATCCCTCTTCATTCACAGACAGCTCATATTATTCCAATAAGTGACCCACAACAGACACATGTGAAGCTTTGACCAACAGACTAATGCAACACACTTTAACACACTGTTACTACTTAAAGCTGTTTTTGACAAGATAACAAAAATTATGAATATTTGTTTACTTTTTCATTTGAAGAAAAAAAAGTAAATTTTTAGCAATGTTTGCTTAGGTTTTTCACATTAAAATGTGTAAATATATATATATTTAAATGTTTAGACAATAAAATAAAAATGGTAATTTGCAGGTTATGTTAGGAGGAAAAACTAAATATAAAAATAAAATATATATATCCTCGGGGATTTATTGCGGTTTTTAAAATAAAATAAAATATAGACAAAATTTATTTTGGGGAAAAAATTAAAGTTTTGGGAGCGGTGAAGAAAAGAAGTTCCGGGAGCTTCGTCTCCGCGCGCGCGGCGACTCTGTTCAAAGCACGCCGGGAAATCACCGGTACGCACTTCACTCGCCTGCCGCGCGGAGGGATGCGCCGCCCGGCTCGAGATTCGTTGAGGTACCGCTGCTTTCGGCTGTCGCTCTTTGTCGCGAAAACAGCTAAATATTTATAACAGGGTTTAGATTCGCAAATAAATAAATAAAACACACCGCTAAAATGGCAAAAGGGGGTGGATTTGAGGGAAGAAAAGCCTCTTTGTTGTCTGCTTTTCCCCTTTGAAAGGGGAAATGCAGCTCCTCCGCGGAGGAAATGCAGCTCCTTATTCCTCCGCGGTGGAGCTGCTGTCGCCGAAGCGCGGCTACATCTCCCGGTAACTCATCGTTGAAACGCCCGCTGTATATAATGAAAAATAAAATATTAGCATGTTCAGGAAAAAATGTCGGCGAATAAAGGGAAATTTTCATTTTATAAACCCTAAAAGTAGCACCACATTATTAACGATGAGATTAAATAGTCCAGATTATTTTAGGTGACATGTCCACTTCCTGTTCAGTTTTATTGATCTTCAGTAGTCTCTATAATTCTGCAAAAAGCTATTATTAAAGGAAATAATTATTAACAGACTCATTTTCGAAATTAAATAAAAGTAATATACTTCTTTATAGACCAAAGAGCATTAAATATATACATAGACTGGAATGACTCGCTGTTTTCTGATTTTTATTTATTTATTTATTTATTTTACATTAAAAAGTGACCTCCATCTTGTTTGGAAGATCAACCCGGTTGGTGTTGACTCTCATTTTAAGGAGTTTAATGGCATAAATCATTAAAGATAAATCACAAACTCAACCTTAAAATATCATCCAAGTGAAAAAAGGTTAAAAATATGTATTAAGATGTATTTCCACAGCATTTACCTTCACTCTGACTGGACTCTGGGGTGAGGAATGAAACACTATTATAAAGACAGGTGGTGCTGGCAGAGATTAATGTAATCTTACAGGGTTATAATGAATGTCAAGGGATATAGATCTGAGATGAGATCTGGTTTGATCATCAGGTAAAAATAGATCAGTCACCAGCAGATCATTACTGATAATTACTTTCAAATGGTTGGCTGTGAGGGGTCCACAGTGTTAAATAATTCCAGGATATAGACGACAGGTCCAGAGAGTTACCATTGTGTGAACATCCACATAAGTACATTTAAAAATGGTGGAGTTAAAAAATGTAAGTAATTCATCTGTTTGGTAGAAAATTTGAGTTTTCACTGAAGAAGCTGGATATCCAAGAGACAAAATTGTCTCGATTCTACTTTCTATCTGTGATTTTTAGTATTAATTGCTGGATTTCAGGGAAAATTTCCTCAAACTGGGAGGGTTTTGCACCTGCTCTACTCATTTGACAACTGCCTTGCTCAAAGTCTCAGCAGCTGACATCTAGGAAGAGTTCCCAGAGGGGACGTAAAGCTAATTTTTAGTGCAGAAATCTGTGCGGCAGAGATTGAAGAGATGGCCCACAATCAGGATAAATGAGCGAACAACAGGCATGTAAAGAGAGCTGGGATTTCTCCAGCAGCAACAGCTGTTAAGTGGTTTTGACCCAGGCTGCATAATGGTGCGGGCCAGTGTTTGTGTGGGAGCGAGAGAGGGAGAGAGCGACCCACATCCTTCTCTTGTTCCTCCACCTTTCAGCAAACTTCATGTATTATGCAGGCTGGAGACCCTTGGTGAGGCTGGGAGTGCGGCTTATGTGTGCTGCCTGATCTGTGTGTGTGTTTTGGTTGCAAACAGGTAAAAAAAAGGGGGTTTACTTGTTGCTGCAGCTGTTCCAGCTCTTGTGCACCATGGACTAACCTTAAAAACAGCATCTGTGCATTACTCTGCTGCACATGAAGATTAGTAGTGCCCTAAAGAGATTAGAAAAGGGGAAAATGGTAGTTTATTACTTTAGTTTTATCTGTAAAATGATTCAATCAGACAAAAAAACAACACATTTTTGGTTGTTAGATTTTAAGAGAAACATTTAAAACCTCCAAGAATGTATAACCTAATTGTTAAAAGTGAACATGCCACAAAATATCATTATAACTAATGGGAATTCCATTGTTATGAAGCAGTTGTTTTGTATTTGGGTGTCTGATGTCACAAAACCACCAACAAATGACCAAATTTTAACTTTAACATCCTCGCTTAATGAAGTGGTCATGTGACTCATTGTGTTTTGGGTTTTTTTGCGCCCTTATGACATCACTAAACCATAATATTACCATAAATTGAAAAATAATCAGAAGAGACAAGCCTAACAGTTTTTTTTAAACTGTCCAGTGAAAATGTCACTTGTCAATCAATTTTCTTTTGTTTAGAGTCATAAAATAAAATAACATTCACAGTTGTTTTATGAAAACAACAACTAAACCAAAAACGTGTTTTAAATGCATTATTGTTTTTTAAATCAATTTTGATTATTTATGCTATAATATTGAATAATTTTACCAAATAATAAATATGGGCTGTCTTGATTGTGTCACAAGCCTCTAGTGGTTACTAGTTTAACCGACAGAGCCGGTTATTTTGTTTTTAGATGTGCTTCAATAATGAAGTCAAAGTTTTCTTGAATACTAAATGTTATTTGAATTAAAGAAAAACTTCTAAAAATAAAAGGGTTTACTCTGTTTAAACTGGGATTACAACATTTAGAAAATTCATTCATGACTCATCAGTTTGGTCAAATTGAGACAAAAATAATGAATCAAAATGTAATTAATGCATAAACTGAATTGTTTTATTTTCATTTTTGATTGAGGAAATTTTACTTCAAATTATTTAAGAATATCATGTTAGGAGACTATAAATTAGCCTAAAAGAGATCATATCTGTTAATCACTCTTTGTACTGAAGACCATTAGATCACTGTAATAGAAACAAACCTTAATAATCTGCTTTGACACTCTATATGAAATAATAAGAGTCTAAAATTACTAAAAACTGTATTCCCATTGCGAGTTTTTTTATTTATTTATTTTAAAAAAAATAGTATATTCCATTAGTCTTTCTTATTTTAAACTCTTAACATGCATTAGTGGCCCAATTATGAAAGCTGTGGTCTAATCTTTTAAAAGTCCCAGGGTAATGTTGGAAATGGCCAGAGGAAAAGAGGAGAGGGGGATGAAAGAGGGATTGAAGGGAGGAAGGGGAGGAGAGAAACTCAATCTAAAGCACCAGGTGCACCTTTTGTCGACATAATCTCCCAGCCCTTGAGACGGTGCACACACCGGCCAGCGCCTCAGCCCTGCATATGCAGGGACGCTGCTTCTGCGAAAGGGGGGATCTGAATTCCAGCTCCGGTCACATGTAGAAGGGACTAGATCAGTCCAGGATTCAAGCAATTTTTGTGAGCAGAAGAGTTGTTTCAAAAACTCCATGTTCTCCCTACAGATGTATACATGCATTTACAGCGTTTAAGGCTAATGAATGCTTTTTTAAAAGACGGGAAACTCCCCCTCCTGCAATTACAAATTTGCATTCATCAGCACCCATGCTCAGTTCAATGCACTCTGGAGCTTTTGCTGCTTCAGCCTCCTCCTCATGCGGCTGCACTTAACCTCCCTGTAAACTGGTGTTTATGTTCTTAACATTTCTTTCGCCGTGTGTCTACATGGCGGTTTGAGTGCTTACTTAAAAATTTGCAGTTTTTGGCATGAACAAAATGAAACATGGAGCACTCCATGAAAGTGAAAACCAGACATATATTGATACATGTCAATCATAGAAGTGTTGTGTTCTGAGAAACCTGAAATGCTGCAAACCTTGGACTGTGTAGGAAAACAGCCTTGAATAACATTACAGCCCGTGTTAATCAATGGCTCTTATCACAGTGGATTTAGGCAGGCACGGCGCCCCTTGTCCACAATCCCTCACCCGTCATTCTTTAAGCTCGACCCCTAAACTCTTGTAAAGCCTCGAGTGGGGACGAAGCCAAGGACGGAGCAGGCTGCTCATTGTGATTTAATCTCGCTCCACCTCTCTGCTGCCAGAACAAACATCAAATCTGGCCTTCTTATCGGGCCAACACTGCTCCATCTATCACCAATCAATATTTCCTTTTCTCCATGTGTGCCTGCTCGCCTGTGTCTGTCTTAGTAACTACAGAGGACGGGTTGGAGTTTTGGGTCATTAAAGTGAGGACATTTGTGAGTCCTTGGTTTGTCCTCAGAGGCCTGTTTTTGGGTTGGACCCAGAGTTGGGTTTAGACTTGGCGATTCACATTATGGTTTCAGAGAGTCAGAGAGCGCCCTCACAAAGGTAGTCACACATATGTGCGTGTGTGTGAAACAGATCTCAAGGGCTGTGCTAACTAAGGTCAAAGATCGGGTATAACCCTCCAGCGTGGAATGACAGATGTGGCCTAAGGACAACGAAAATAAAAGGAGAAAAAGCTCCAAGAAAGGAGAGACTTTTACTCAAATTTGCTGCAAACAACAGATCGGAAAACACAAAAACTACGACAAATGTGTCTGTTGTGTTGCTGACACAGACGCCACATCTGCTCGGCTGCACGGCAGCCACAAGGAGGAACCTTTGCCCTGTTTGTCCGACGCCAGGAAAAGGAAAAATGAGCACGGAGGAGCAAAACTGGACTTAAAAACACAGGTGGACAGCCAGGTCTGACTGAATTTTAAGCGGACTGAGTTTATCCCTGATGTGGAGAATCAAATGACTTCTGCATGTGTATGCTCATTTGAACCCCAAACACCAAAATAGACCGAGATGATTAAAGTCCTAAAAATAAAATTGAATGAATCAAAGGTTTTTTTTTTTCTAAATGCTTAAAAAAAATGAAAAATTAAAAAGTTTTCCCCAGAATTTTCAGGCATTTTTCACTGAAATTAGAAAGTTAGAAGAGTAAGTAAAATTACTCAACCAGGTATTTGAATTTTAAAGGCATTCCAGATGTCTTTAGAAAATCTTGGTAACCTTTGTTTTATTTTTGCTTTTCAGAAACAATGAAAAATATATGCTTTATTAAAGTATATGAAGTTTAATTATAGAAAACTTGTGGTTAAATTGTGGAACATATATTAATATTTTAACATTACACCTTAATTTAACAAGATTTCCAATCAAATTAAGATAAATTAAGAAATATAGCTTTTTTATTCTGTGTTTTTTAAATTGATTCTTTTTTTGCATTCATATTTATGAAAAATGTACTTTAAAACGCGCTTTCTAGATTACAAAAACAGTGCACAGTCGTGCATTTCTCATTTATTGTACCCAATTTTTTAAGTTACACACCTTTATTTAGCACCAAAAGCTTATAGAAACAAGATTAACATCAGGAGTAGTTAGTATGTGTATATGTTTTTAAATAAATATGAATTTATAATGAGATTGTATGATATAAAACTGTCAAATAATGAATTGTATACAAAAATATAAATGTATTTGCTTGAGGAAAATAAATATATTTGAACATTAAATATCTGCTTTTATTTTGTATACATTTTCATTTCTTTTATTTATTTTTTTTGTTAGTTTATAATAAAGGGATTCACAATCAATCAAAAAAATCCAAATCATTATTGGAACATGATGGAATATTTTCAATGTTTTTAGTGTTTTTAACCTCATAGGTTTGCTTATTATCCCACCAATTGTCAGTTGTTGTTACATCTTGAAGCGTCCCGTCACTCCTAAAGTAAAGTAATCTTGTTCAGCCTTGACAGCTGCCTTTGGTGAAATTCCTCCATCTTGAACGATCATTGTCTCCATCCGAAGCTTTTTATTAAATATCTCTTTCAATTACAGGAAACGGGAAATCAAAAGTCTTTGACCAGCAGAAACCCAAACAGATGTCGGGGTGCAGGAAAAAAAAAAAAAAGCTTTTTCCCCAACTGAATTCTTATTTTCCTCATCCATTAAAGACTGGGGGGTGCTGAGGTGATGTGCGCTTCTGTTCACCATGACACAGCTATGATGCAGGGCTGCAGAGAGGCAGCAATGGCTGCTGAAGATGGATGAAGAAGGTGAGACAGAGAGAGTGAGGGGGGCAGTCCTTTGTTCTGTCAAGGACTTAACACAATCAGAGTGTACAGTGTGTCAGGAGCGCACAGGCATATATCAACTTCAATCTCTTTTTAATGAAAAATCCTGCCCTCTCTAATATGTGCAAATTAACCTCTTCTCCTTCCTCCCTCCTCCTTTCCTGCCATTTCCCCACCTCCTTCTCTCCCTTGCAGTGGCCCCTCGCCTCCCTCCTTTGCTCCCCTTGTTTCTGTCCCTCTTCTTCCTCCTCCTTTTGGCTTCTTTTTTCTCTTCAATTCGTACAGATGTGGAAGACGGAGAAGATCCACCTTTTGTTTCACTCCCAGCGATTCTATGTGGAAGCATTTGGGAAGCAAATGAAAGTCCAGCCGGATTCAACTCCCCCCCCAACTCCATCTCTGCCGCAACACACACTCATGCCGGATCATGCTATTACCCTGATTACCCTGATGAGGTGGTCAGATCTTCGCCTTCTCATTCTGCCCATGCTGATTGTAATTTAGAAATTACATCTAATGAGGAATTTTTAAAAACACGCCGGCCACTCTGTGCTGCCAGCTCCGCACCGTTCCCTGCCTAATGGATTTCCTGGTATGGAATCCATTCTCTCTATCCCCCCCCCTTTACTCCGTCTTTCCGCCCTGCAGGGGGTCTGGCTTGCCGGGCCCTGCCTCCCTCCTCGACTCTCACCCCCTCCTCACACACACACATACACCCCGAGTCCACTAATTGGGGGCGACTGGTTTTGGTGAAAAGGAGACATAATCATTGTTTCTGCTGCTTATTTAAATGGTTAAGTGTGCAGGCAGAAAAAAAGAAATTAAATTTACATTTTTTTTTATCTTTACAGCAAAAATCACCCATTTCATCTGTTATAAAGCAAAAATGTTAAAGTTAGACACTGTATAAGAAGTGCCCCTTTTTTGCAGCACATATTTAATCTAAAAAACATGCTTGAAAGTATATTTCTGTACATAAATATGAATGGAAAGCGGACAGATTGAAAAAGCCCCATCTCCTAATTTCTCTTTATTTGATAGAAAATCTCAGCAAATTGGTGTGTTCACCCACAAGTCACACAAACATCTGCATGCTGTGTGTTTTAAGGAGTATTTCACAGAACGGGTGGGGGGAACAAACGCACTCATGCGGGCACGCATGCAAATCAAAGCCATCAACAGCTTGTGATGAAGTGAGATGTCGTGGCATAAACAGAGTGTGTCGTTACCATGGAAGCCACTTTCACCTCGCAGGCCGAGATGGAGAAAAACACAAAGAGCCACCAAGGCAGGGAGGGAGCGACGGACAGACAGACAGACAGGCAGGCAGGGAGACAGACAGACAGACAGACACGAGCTCTCCTTCAGCGACGTTTAAGAGCCTTTCAGACCATTCTGAGCCGTTGCGCCAGCTTCCTCTCTCTGGGAAGTAAACAATTCATTTGTACAGCAAGTGTTCCCAAGAAAAGGAAAAGTTAATTGAAGTGTTGTTTAACAGCTGACTGAACAGTCACATGTTTTAAAGCGTGCCACAAAGCGAAGATACAGACTCACTTGAAGGAGGGATTTTGAGATTTTGGAGCCACAATTATCCCTCCCTTTTTGTTCTTTTCCGCCTCTACTGAAGGTTACGCTCTTGAAAACAATTTGTTTGCTCTTCTCCACATGCACACTTTGTGGACCTGCATTCCATGAATGCTACAGTTTAAGATCCACAATCCTTCTGCTGTATTGCCCTCTGTAAAAAAGGCTTGGAAAAAAGTTAATAGGATGGCAGCTTTTATTTATTTATTTGTTTTTCCATCGTTCTGTTGCAGGAAGTCTGTATTTTTTTGACATTATTGAGGCTCATTTCAGTCTCCTCAGTACATGTGAGGCTCACTGTCCTTCCAAACACACTTCTGTGTGTGGGCTAAACCGCCACCTGGAAGGCGACACCGGCCGAACCACAGTTGCCCATTAATAGCCGACTTGAAATAGCTCACTTTAAATATGTGAATAACTGCTAAACCGCTCGTGCATGCTGGTCTGAAACCAGCCAGAACTGGACTGACATTCAAATATCCATCAAATACGGTCACACTCCCCAAGGTTTGGTCCCTCGTTGGTGAATCGCTCTTTAGAAGTGATTTGGCTTTTTGAAATGTTGGAATTTATCGAATGTATCGTTTGATGAATGAGTGTTTTAAATGTTTTATTGTCTCAACGTTTGAATGTATTTTTAAAAAACTGTGGCTGCCTCTTGGCCAGGACTCCCTTGCAAAAGAAGTTTGAAATCTCGGTGGGATTATCCTGATTTAAAAAAGGTAAATAATAATAATAGTAAAAAGAGTAACGCTCAAAGTCCTGGTGTTTAGGACAATTTCAGAAGTGTGTAATACTACTTTATCAAATTAAAAATACTAGAAGTGTACGATTCTTTTTAACGATTCGATTCATATCATAAATTGTGGTCGACGATACCATTCATCGTCGATAGACGATCCAAATCACTGACCTAAAAATCAGTCTAGGATGTCTATGGTCAAAAATTCAACCAGTGAGACTCAGAAATAAATAGCTGGTACTGAACAGTACTGGTGAAGTTTTCCAGATTCTTTCCATTTCTTGCAAGATAATCAAGTGTAAATTAAATATGTGAAAAAACAAACAAATAAATAGGAATTAATGGCAAATACATTCACTTTTTTGTGTCATAAAGTTCACCCCACTGTTGTTTTTCCACATCAAAATAATACAAATGGAACATTATATCACTGTATGGTCACATGTTAGCAAAATTCAAAGTGTTTCCACACATTGATCTTTTTTTTTTTTTTTGTCTGCTGTGATGGTAATTAGTTGTTTTTACATTATACTAAAAATAAACACAGTGTCTCAATCCAAATGTTATTTTCCAACATCAAGATAATTGATTAATTTGATTTTGAAAACAAAATCGCTTAATCAAATAATCGATACACCCTAAAGCAGGGGTCTGCAACCTGCAGCTCCGGAGCCACATGCGTCTCTTTTACCTCTCCACAGTGGCTCTCTGGCTAAAGAAAAATAAAATAACAGTCATTTTTAAAAGTAAGAGTGGCTAACTTAGCCTTGATTTAATTTTTTTTGGTTAAGTTTTTGGCTGAGGTGAACCTAGAAGATCAACTGTAATGGTTTTTATATCCCTGCTGACATCATTAGGCCTCGTTTGCTCTGCGCTTCTTCCAGAATATACAGATTACAAAAACTAGGCAAAACTTCGGTAAAAGCTGATATTTTCTGATTGCTGAGTTTATTTTATTACTTTAAAGTACATTGTATCTTATGCTGCACAGCATTGGTTAGAAGCTATTCATAGATTTGTGCATTCTTCATGTATTTTTTTCTACTGGATCATTAAC